>NC_142132.1:3812500-3817500 GCF_024610735.1 Ursus americanus | reverse complement strand
GATAGATAGATAGATAGATAGATAGATAATAGATAGCGACGGAGAGAGGGCAGGAAGGGGGGGGAATAAAGTACGACTATAGAAGAAGTGTCCGTGTGGTAGTAGTAGCCATAGCAGGTAGCGGTCGCCCTTCGGGATGGCCAGGACACACTTATAACGTTGCAGGGTCATTGGTCACCAACAGAACAGACGTTCATGTAAGGAAGCCAGTCTGGCCAGCACAGAGTGGGCACGAAGGAAATGGCATATATGAGACCAGAAAAAGGAATGGCAAATCGAGGCGAGCAGACAAAGTCAGAACTTGCCAAAACAGATGCAAACCCCATCTGTGCTGTGGGTGCCCGTCAAGACCCACCTTCCCCAACCACCCCAGGCCTCCCTGACTTATTTGTTTCTCTAAGCTCTTACTACTCGGTGCTGCTCTCACTTGCTTCAGCTCGGTTGCACATTGTCTTTCCACGAGTCAACGTGTATCTGAGCATCTTCACAGCTTGTCTCTGGAGCGTGCTCAGAGAGCAGCCACTCCCCGGGCTAGCAACGATGTAGCATATCCCAGAGCAGGCTACAGGGTCTAGCTGTGAATTTCAATGCCAGCACTTGCCGTAAAGTAACTTAACCCACTGTAGATACTAAGTAATGGCATCTAGTTCACAAGGATGTTACAAGATCATAGCAAGTGTTCAGCTCACTGCCTGGCACACAGTAAGTACCCAGTGGATGAGATCTAGGAGGAGCTTTTAGCAGCAGCAGCAGCAGCAGCAGCAGCAGCAGCAGCAGCAGCAGCAACTGGGTAATTTACCATAGCTAAACCTCAGTTTGCCGGTCTGTGGAATGGGTACCACACTATCAAGGCTGCCTGAGGTTCGTGTGAATTACGGTAACGCACATAAAGAGCCTGACATATAGCGGATGCTCAGCTTCTTTGTCTACAGGCAATCTATATCGGTGTCCCCAGAGAGCCTTGCCCAATGCAATACACACTCAACAAACACTACCCTTAGTAAGAAAATCATTTCTTGTAGTAATTACATGTATTCATACAAACTAACTCTACTCGCCCACTTAAAGAGAAAGAAAAACAAAATATGAAGCTTCCCTCGTGGCAAAGGAGCATCCAATCAGCTAGCATCACTCTAAAGAGCTCTGTCGGGCCAGGTCCTGGGGTTCTCAATTGCACATCTGTGTATACGCTTCCGTCAGAAGGACTATTCAATCTGCTTCGCCTCATTTTTAAAAGTTCGCAGGTTTTCAGACTCCAAAAGTATCATTATATTTGGAATGGAATTTTGCCTCCTCCACCAGCAGTGTAATAAAATCTTCGAGTCTGAGAAAAAGTCAGGAAAGTTCAAATGTCAACCAGGTTAACGTTAAAATTGTTAGAAAACAGGAACCGTAATTTGGGGATTGAAAAAGAGGTAGAATTCATGTTGTAAGTGCAAGTGATCTGGAAATAGATGTTTCTCTTGGCCATTTCCAGGGAAGTGACATCATACTGCGCGTCCACTGGGATATTAGTCCTGCGTTTTTCAATCCAGATTTTGGCACTAAAGTTGGCAAAATTAGACCATTTTGTTAAACTGATCTTCGAGGCGTCCACCTCCCCAGCCCATTACAGCGCACCTATGACATGACTCGAGAACAATGGGTGAAAAATGGGCTATAAAACAGGAATGGCCTGCTTCATGTAAAGTGGATTTTATAGTGCAGGTGTACCTACGTTTATCGATATTGTAAAGCAGCAAGATCGTGCTGCTATAAAGCATAACATTTGTTTAAAAAGAGAGAAGGAGGGAAAGAAAAACATATCCACCTATTAATTTAAAAAATGCAATCACAAAAGATTTCTTAAGCCAATAGGGCACTTTATAAAAACATTTGCCATTTTATCATCTGAGGTTTTATACGTTTTGTCAGAAGCTTCGTAAGATATGTGAAACAGAAAGGCAATTTGGGGGAACAAAAGTAAAAAGAAAAAGAAAAAGAAAAGCTTTGTGGAACTGTAAAAGCACTTTCCATGCTCCACTCAGGAAAATCCAGATACTTACTCTCCCGAAGCCTATGGACGTGGCGGAGGCATCTCGGTGGTGGTGGGCTTGGACCCGGGGCGGGGGGGGTACCCGTTTCAGGTCCAAATGGGAAAAAACTCTGAATAGGAAGTCCTGCAGGAGTTTTTATTGCCGATTTCCTTTCGGGAAGATGGCATTGTTTCTGCCTACAATGACCAGGGAAGGGGTGTAAGTTGGACGGGTTGACAGCATCCTTCAAAGCTCCCGCTGGCTGCAGGAGTGCGAGTTTGGTATTTTTGTTCCTTGCCGAGCAGGTCTGAGCTATTTATAAGTAGGATCGTGCTGGCACCCGAGTTCCACTTCCCCAGAAAGGGTTCTTGGCATAGTGTTTTGATTAAGAAAATGTTCTAAACACAATGCAAGAGGCATCTCCCTGCGTGCAGCGCTCTTTGCTTAAAAGTCAAATTCTTTCCCCTCGCATCAAGAACAGCTCCAAAAATACACCTCGAAGCAGTCAGACCCGTGGACACCCCACCTGCCTGGCAGGCCTGCAAAGGGCAGCTTTGAAGAGTTTCCTCTGCTTCTCCTTGACACATTCTTTACCAAAAACCATTCTCCAATGTCTGTGGACTTGGATACACTTGAATCCCATCCACGGGTTATAAGAGGGCGCGCATTTACAGCAAGAATAAAACCAATGTTTAAAAAACCCATTATTGGTTTCATTTCAATCCCTGCTCTCAGTTCTTCGCCGGCGCCAAATGCCATCCTCATGCTCGGTGCAGATGTTGTCACAGCTGCCCGCTCGCTTAGCTGACAGTGTGCAGTGCGGGCTCCACCATTCAGGATCCCAGGAGGGTGACCCAACGAGACATAAAGCAAGGACAACCAAACTACTGCCAGGGGGAATCTCTCTAAAATGCAAATCTGAGCAGAGCACTACCCTGACGACACCCCTGCCATGGCTCCCTATTTCTGCTCTCCAGGAAACCTTCCAAAAGTTTAACCTGGCACAGAAGGACCTTCTCAGCAGAGCTCTGCTTTGCTCTTACAGCCTCTGTCTCTCTGCTCCCCTGCTACCAACAACTGTGTGTCCCCTAGCTACAGAGGCCCCAAAGTGACACAAACTATTCCAGGCCCCCAGTTTGGAATGTTACCCCTATCTTGGCAGCCTGACAAACTCCTCTGCATCCTTCAAAACCCTACTCAGCTTCTCCTTTTCTGTGAAAAGGAGACCCAACTGGACCCAACCATACTCAGAGTTAATCCTTTACAGAACTTTGGCATAGAAGCGGCCTTGTTACAAGTTCTAGAATTGCACAGCTGTTGAGTCCAGATACACGTCTACATGTCTGTCCTTGGGGAGCCTCCAGTCCACTGGGAAGGCAAAGCCTGGCTTTTATTTTTATGCTCAGCACCTGGCACAGTGCCTGGCACAGACGGATATGGTACTAAGAGAATGAGGGAAGGAAGACTGGGGTTGAGGAGGAGGAAGAAAGCAACTGTGCCCCCTCCGGTGTAGAAATACATTCATTAAAGCTAACTTTGGGAACCCTGAATGATACTCATGGTGCTTCTCTACTTCTCTTAGCCTGGAAGTCTCTAGAGGGTGAGAAGGTGAAGGCCAGGTTCATACTGAGGACACCAGTCGTTACTTACATCCGGCCATGCCAATGTCTTCCACTCCCCGTGATACACATTCTCTGAACATCTACCAGGTGTCAAGAACTCAAAAAGTAATATCTCATTCAGAAAAGAGTGTAAAAAAGAACAGGGAGTCGAGCCTCTCCCTCTGCGCAGACACCGCTGTCCTGCTCCTGTGTATTTAACTGGAGGCCTCTGTGCAGACACCGCTGTCCTGCTCCTGTGTATTTAACTGGAGGCCTCTGTTGGTGCTGTAGCTGTGACATCACACCTCCTGTGACATGCCCGCAAATGACTGTCCTGTGCCGTCCTCCACTGGTGGATGCGGTCCTCGGGATATCGCCCCTTCATTGAATCATATAATGCAAGATTTGAGTAAACCCCTGAAATAGTAACTGCTCTAGATAAATCATCCAAACGTGGGGGAGGGCCATGGACAATTTGAAAACCCGTTTTTTATTTAAAAACAAAAAGACACGGTTATGCATACAGCCATGTAAGACTAGGGCCTCAGAGATAGCCAACGTCATTCCACCATAAAAATACTACCAAACTTTTAATACAACAGGGATTTTCTGCATCTGATCCTTTCATCTCCAGGCTGTGTGGCCGTCAATAATTTGAAAACTCTTCCTAATCTGGAATTCACTTATAGGAGAGAATTTGCAGTGCGGTGGAAATATCCCTGCCCCGAGGGATCAAAGCCTCTATATAATCTCACCAAAAAGTGTCTGGCACCGCGCGAGTCCCGCAACCTCTTCGCGTCTTTGATTAATCCCTAATTTTACTACCAAAAAACTGGATGAAAACTTAGAGAAGTATTTATTTCCATTCTGTAAGCACATGCTTATTAACATCAAGAACTTATGAGATTTATCATGAAAACGTTAATAAATATTGTGGTAAGAACCCAACAACGAAACCAGTGACGGGGAACAAAGGACAGAAGATAATTTTTGTGTGCTGGCCTTTACATTACACAAGCAAAGGCATCCAGCGCTCTGGGTGGTACCCACGCTCCCTAGCTTCCAACCACGCAGGTAAACACCCAAGTGGGGCCCTGATTCAAACCCATCAGGATGTAGGTAGTAAAGGGGTGCGGCGCACGGAATCAAGGGGACCAATGGGTGAGTTGGTAGCGTGACGGCACTGGATGAAGGGGACCAATCAGAGTGTGCGTAGCGTGGTGGGCGTGACTCGAGGTCTGGGTACCACATCCCCAAAGGCCCCCCTGTGCATCCGTCCTCTCTCCGTCCCTCCTTTCTGGCCACTTGCGTCTTGGCCTCTGAAAGTCCCATTTGGGAGAAAAGTTGAGCGGCAAGGCGCCCTCGGAACCTGTCTTTGCTCACG
>NC_142132.1:3237500-3295000 GCF_024610735.1 Ursus americanus | reverse complement strand
ACATTGAAAATGCAATCCATGTGAGGCAACATTTTTTCTACTTTATTGTACTCTGGAGGAAAGGCTCATGTTACTACGACATGTTTCCCCTGGATTTGATAAGTTCATTTTTATTAAAAATACATCCAAAACAGCATTTTACGATAATCCTCAAACACATGTTGTGGATATTTCTTTGTTTCGTGTCTTAGCTTGGTGTTGCAGGCTAATTTGGAACGTCTTACTCAACTGGTGTGTGCTCACGTGGCTACAAAGACCGGTTCTGCTGTGTTAGTGTGAAAAGCAACATTGAAGAACAGCGGGGTTTTTTTTTTTTTTTTTTGACATTTACAAATAAAGAGGGACATGAGTTATTTATGCTTCAATGTTGCTGCAAAGTCCTTATCTCCATGTGGCACTAAACAAGGATTTGTTGTGGGATTTTCGAGGGCCGCGTAGTGCTTCAGTGTTAAGCACCCAAAACTCTAGGGGACTGGCACTAATTTCCTCTCTCTCGTAAAACAACATAGTATTCATAACAACTCAAGAGGCTTGACATAAGTAATGATGGCATGTGCAGGCGAAGATTACCGCCCAACAGTGTAATCAAGGTGCTAGGTACTAATGCAAGTTAAATTGAGACAATAACGCGGAAACTTGCATTGTGGGACTCGGAGCGCACTCGATGTGCTGACGTCCGCACATCCCGCCTTCCCGCCTGTCTGGCTTTCCGGTCCTGCTTATACTTAATGACCTCAAAATTTGTATGTCGTTAACACCGTGTACTGAAGTGGGAGAGAACACGGTTTGGGAGGGAGAAGCCTCCCTGTCTTCGTTGACTTTTGTCTCTTTTGGTAATTGGTGGCTTTTCCTGCCGTATTAGGGAGCAAAGCGGGAGCAGGGAGGCCCCTGAGGTCTCGGTAAACATGCTGTGGGCACAGAAAGCCTGTGCTCCCAGGCGCGAGGCAGTCATTTACATACTCTGAATGAAAAGTCATTTGTGCCTGCAAAATTGTTATTGCTGGAACACATTTAAATACTAGTCATATGGAAATTTGAAATAAAGTCATATTAAATTTTGATGCTCAGATCAATATTGTGGAGCCCAGGTAATTAAAGTGGGTTTGTTTATTTGGCTCCTTATAAATAAAAAGGGCTTAATACAGACTAATTACACAGAATCTTTCGTCTACGGTAGGATAATAATGGCAGCAATTTAAAGCGATATTAAATGAGAATTAATAAAGGAATATTGAGTCACTTTGACTGTATTAGGCCGTGAAATGATTCCTCATCTCAATTTCACTTTCTGTCTTGAGCATGATGATTGATAAGCAATGAATTTTTGTCGAGATAATCTATAACCATATTTGATTGCAATATTTAATTACAACCAGAGTCGTGACTTTCTGTTCTGGAACAGGTTAGAGGAGCCCATTCTCACCTTGGGAGCTCCTAGGGCTGCTGAGGGGACTCCCGTCGTCCCCTGGCTTGTTAACGAGGGTCCCCAGTGGGAGTGCCACCTGCCACGGAGGGTGCTTGACTTCTGTCCAACTTCTAAGGGATGCACTTACTGGAAATGCAGTCCAGTCAGACCCAGTGGGCGGCACTGGTAACGGGAAGGCCTCTGCAAAGGAGAACTGGAACCACATTTAAATCTTGAGAAGGAAGCTGGCCATCCTCTCTCCTCTGGAAGGAATAAATACCTGAAGGAGAATTACCTGAGGGAAGCCCAGAGCTGTTTTGGGATAACACCTAAGACAAAAATGGATTATCTGATAACCCTTCAACTTCAGGACTGAAGTTCTGTTCTCTGTTAAATACCACTTACGCAGAGGTCTGTCTTGAACATTCTGAAGAGCCATCCGGGCCAGCGGACACTGTGGCCATTAAGTAATTTTCAGGTGTATCGGGCGTGCTAGCATGGTGCTGCATTGCTTTGTTTTGTTTGCAGGGGAACTTGTGTGTAATTCCTTCTGGCTGTGCTACGCAGCATGTCGTATCCGCGTTAGCATTTCTACCCTTTTAAAGGGTCCTGCTGAAGGTCAAGACCTCACACTGAACACCCTTTTTATATATATTACAAATTGCCGGAATTGTTCATTAATTTCTGTCTTTGAAATGCCATGTCAAACCTCTAAAGGAATTCACAATGCCGGTGTCCCTTGGACAGCGCTCACCATGGTCCAGTGCGGGTTCCTGATGAAATTACAGGTGCAGGGAAATGCAGGATTAGAAATATATCTGATGTTGCAATACTTGTGAAGCTATAGCTTTGTTGATGACAGGACAATTCCATTTTTGACAGTTTAATTTACTGTTGCCAGTGGACAAGAGCAAGAGGAGAACGTGGGGTTAGCCACCTGCCCCCTCATACCGTGTTTCACATGCGAGGTTGCAAAATCATGACTCCCTCAACCTGTCGGGCTCAAATGAGAAGGTTTTCAGCTGGGAAAATGGAATATATCAGTGCATGTAATATTGCCTGACCTCATAAAACAAAAGGGAAAATTGCAGATTCTGACAGCCATTATGAATCTTGTATCAGCATCCAAAACGACTTGGAGCCGAGGCATAGCACATGTTTGTAATAGAAAAAAAAAAACAGGGTTGCCACGTTGACTTGCAATATGGAGCAAAAAATGACTTGTCAGTAATTCGTTCTCAGATGTTAAAGAGGCTGTTGAATTTACTAGTATATACACAGAAGAATGTTTAGCCCCGAGCAGAGTGTGGAAATAGTCTCCACACGAGGGTCTGCTGAAGTTCGTCCCGGAGTTAGCTTGTGATGGAAGGCGGAGGGTTGGAACCCCACGGTCACGCTGCAGCCGTGTCGGGGGGCCAGATTTCTCATTACAAGATGTACTGAACCTTTTTACTCTCCTCCACTGTAAAATGTATAAATAATAAGACTTCTAAAATAAAGCAAATAACATTGTTGTTGAAATTATGAGAATCGTGTGAATTGAATGGATTCTACTGAAAAACTGGCGTATTGAGGCATGGCTTTTTATCTTACCTTTAAAAAGTTTATATTAAAATAAGACATAATCTCTTTGCACATAATTGTATGCTCTCCAGTTCGGTCTGTTCCTTCACCTTCTTGCCTGTATGTGCTCTTCCACAAAAACGGAACAGGAATCGTCTCTGCTGTTTCTGGTGATCTTTTGTTTTTTTCCCCCCTCAGTTGGAGAGGGTTTGGAGTGAGAATACAGAAACTTCTTACAAGCAGGAGGAGTGGTTGTGTCCCTGTCCCAGGGCCCATGCCCTGCACGCCGTCCCCTCCCGTGCTAGACCTGCGTCTGGTTGGTTTTCCTTTGCTGTCTGTTCTGACCGAGCTGTAGCCGTTGATTTCAGGGAAGTCCTGTTTAATGCACAGCGCCCCTTTGTTGGGGGGCCGCTCTCGTGTCCTCAGCCAGCAGCAGCAGGAACACAAGGTGTTTTCTGCACCCCTTGAACCTCTCCTGGGCTGGTCGGGGCTGAGTAGCACTGAGTGGGTCTCACAGGGTAGGGCTTGTATGTGACAAGAGTGGTAACATAGTGGGGAATGATCTTGAGAGGCAAGGAAGGGGTTTGGTTCAGCGGAGGTTATTCACAGCCCTCTTTGCCCCCTCGATTCTGTCATCGGCAGAGTGTTCTGCAGGTCCGTCCTGCAGCCTGGACCAGGTGTCCGCACCAGGTGAGGAGGGATGGGGGCGGTGCTGGTGCAGCTGCTCTGTAGGGTTACCCCGCTTGTTTTCAAACTCGCCTGCCAGAAAATGATGAGCACCAGGCCATATTCGGTTTTCTCTAAGCTGATAAGTGTCATCCTGTACTTCCTGGACAGCCACCAGCCAAGGCGAGGACGCATAAGATCCGGTCCTCCTCTGCCCAGATCCTAGTCCGAGGAGGGCGGTGTAGCTCGGTGCTTTGGCAGAGTGGCCTACCTGGCATGAGGCGGATGCAGGAGAGGAGGCCTTGTCTGAGGTTCGCACTGAGCCTGGGCCACAGGTGGCTGGCAGGAGGGCTCGCAGTGGAGGCCTTTAAAAAAGGGCTCAGAAGCTTGGGTGTGAGAGAGGGTGGAGGTACAGAGGGAGGAGACTCGAAGTGACTTGTGTGTCCTTGAGTTTCGCTGTTGAAAAGCCAAGCAGATGAGTAGAAAGCTGCAGGCAGATACTGAGCGCCCCAGCTTGAGGCATCTCCATATATGGTCAACTGTTCTGGGTTGTTCTGGAAAATGTTCAGATGTATTTAAATACCCCAGTTAGAGTTATATGATCTGTATGTGAATTAGGATTTTCGAAGAGAATATACAAAAATATTTTTAACATTAGAAAATATTGATAATTCAAGACACGAGAATTCTTGTAATAATTTCACCTTAATCTTTGTAAATATTAGTATTACATTAAAGTCAAGGGCCTTCAAACACTCTGTAGGGCCTATGTGCTTTGCCGATCTATTTGCAACCCTTCCCTGGACTGAACTCCTCCCCTCTCGCGTCCCTACCCCTCTTCCAGCCGTGTTGCCTCCTGGCCCATCCTCGCGCTTGCCAAGAATGCTCCTCCCCAGGGCCTTTGCGTGTTTTTTTCCCCTTGGCCTGGAGTGCACGACTCCACACCATCTATGTGGCTGCCCATCGTTTCCTCTAGTTCTCTGCCACGTGTGGTAATGACCCTCCTCCCTACCACAGCACTCCAGGTCTCTGGTTCCTGCTGTTGAACCAGCTAGAGCAGGGGTTTGCCAACGATGGCCAGAGGCTGGTGCCTGTGTCTGTGAACACAGTTGCACTGGAACTCAGCCTTGAATGTGTGTGTGACTGTTCTTTGCTACAACGCCAGAGATGTGTAGTTGGAACCACGATGGGATGGCCTGCAAGCCTGGAATCTGTGGCGTCTGGTCCTGTTGGAAAATGCAGGGCCCCGACGCGTTTGTGCGCCTGTCTCTGCCACCAGACCTCAGCATCTGTGAAGGTGCCCCCTCGGGTTCACTGCTGCATCTGTAGGGGCCAGGGCAGTATCTGCACACAGTGGGTCCATAGAGCAATTGTGGAATAGATGAGAAAGCTCCCGCTAATAGGGTGGTGGGCAGGGGTTCACCCTGCCTCTGATTCTCAGATTCTGACACTTCAGCCGTTGGGGACATTGTATCTTGCAGTCCTTACAGTGCATGAACATTGGCATCAGATCACAGAAGTGAAGGGGGCTTGTCTGAGCGCCATAGAAACAGACTCCCATGCGGAGTGGTTGCATGCAAACCATGTACTGGGGAGGAGCCCGAGATATTCCCTGGAGACAAGTGCAGAAGGCAAGATTGGCTGGGGAGAAGGCAGCCTGTGTTGTGGCCTGGTTACCCCTCAGGTCTCAGGCTGTCCTCGGGGAGCTCTGCCACTGGAGGGGCTCTCAGCGTCCTGCCAGGCTAAGACCAGGGGCCTGGGCCTTGGTGTCCCCCTATCAGCCAGCCGTGGCCCCTACTGTGCAGGAGATGCTTCTCCCTTAAAGGCAGCAGGTGCAGGATGCAGCCATGGGCCCTCCAGAGCTCCGGGGTGTGATGGAAGAGCCCTGAAAAGGAGTGTGAGCTGGCACCACGGTTTAAGGGTTGGGGTAAAACGTGATTCCTCATGTCCTTTTATACCTGCTGATCAGAGTATCAGCCCAGGAATGTTAGTTGTTACGTGCAAGGTCACACAGCAAGTGAGTAGCAGGCCTGCGTCATTGGAAACGGTCCTTTCCCCACAGCCCTGCTGGGTTGTGATATGGTTGTGAACAGTAACCAGAGGAACCATGCTAACCTCAAAGGCTAGTGACTTTTAACTTCTGAGGGTAGACAGAGCAGTGTACTCCTCATCCCACTGTTTTGGAACAGTCGGCTAGGGCATCTTGTTAAGGGAGCCCTTCACTTGGGTGCCAGGCTGCCCCGGGCCCACACACCAGCTCTGAGCATTGCAGGCTCTTGTGCCAAGCCACCAGGCCGCTCTCTTGCCTCCAGCCCCATGTCGTGCTCAGACTGTCCCCATATGGTTCCGGTCAAAGCCATGGTAACATTCTATAATGTTGTTTGGTCCATGCTTAAAATGCGTTACACACCATATTATAACGGAGTTCAGACACATTGCTGCAGACCTCCTAAGGGGCTAGTCTGTCTAAAAGATTATTTTTATTTTATTTTTAAGTCCCTGTTCACACTAGGATAAGGAAACCATACTACAAGCTGTTTTGGAATATTGCGGTAGAGGGAGATTGGAACCAGCCAGGGTCTTCGGCGTCTGTTCTGGAAGATTCACATGGAAATACACGGTTCTTTAATATCTTGGGTCCACCAGGGGAGAGAGATCCTGGAGAACTGGTGTGCAGAAGAAAACCAGAGGATGTCGTCTTGAAGGAATCTAACAGAGACGAATGCTCTCTGTAACTAATGACTAAAAGCAAAACAGCAGAGAGGCTCGCAGTCTGCATTTTGCTTGGTGATTCTAACTCTGGCCTGCTTGAGCGACGTTGGGCCCAGCTGCAGAGATGGTGCCCCTCCTTGCCTTTCTGCCTCGTTGGGGTGAAAGCAAGAGCGTCCCTGCGTCTCGCCCTCTGAGGTTTCCCTTGTCTCGGAGAAGGTTGCTGCCCCCCAAGGGTCTGGAGTGTGGTGGGGCTGGAATATGCCACGTCATTAAAATGTCCTCCTCTGTTTTGAAATTATATTTGAATTCATCTCTATACCAGTGTTTCTTGTAATACAAGATCTAAAATATTTACCATTAAAATGAGAGAATACCCCCCCATTACAGCATTCGAGTGAAACTGGCTCTGTGGGCTGGTGTGTTGTGCTTCTCTGGGGCTTTGTCAGGCCCTTGCATTGTCACACATGTCCTGCGATATTCCTAGTCTGGACACGTGGGCCTGTCCAGAGCTCCCACTTCTGCCTGACCTCACTTCCCACTCCAACCAGGATGCCTTTTGTCCACGAGGGAGCACACAGCTGGAAGAAATGACCAGTGTCCACTACTTGGCTTTCAGTTCGTGGTGAACAAGTGGAGTGTGTTCTGTTGTAAACGGAATTCACATCGGCCGCGTGTAAGCACGTGGTTCTGTGGCAGCAAGTGTGTTTTCGTCGCACCACTGCCACCGGCGTCCACCTCCAGAGCTTTGGTCTTCCCGGGCTGGAAGTCTGTCCCCGTGAGACACGAGCTCCCCATCCTGCGCCTGGTCACCCACCCTCCTGCTCCGTGTCTGTGATGTCGCCTGCTCTAGGGACCTCCTAGCAGCGGAGTCGCGGTGTCCCTCTGCGTCCGGCTTCTAGAGCAGCGTGTTCTCGGGCTGGCCCGTGCCGTGGCCGGGGTCCGACTGCGCGTTCAGGCAGACTAACGGCGCGCTCCTTAAACGAGCCTGTGGCGCGAGGCAACCGCGTGTGCGCGCTTGCCTGTCCCCGGTGCTGCCGGCGGCCAGGCGTGCGTGCCTGCGGGGCCGGGAGCCCGCCGTGTCCCTCGGGGCCGGGTCCCCCGGGCCGCTCCCTGGGCGGGCCTGTCAGGGCGCCTCACCCTGACGCGCTGGCGCCGGCTGGTTTCCCTCCTCCAGATCGGCAGCCGCCGACAGCTCCTGTGTCTTTGGCAGGCGTCTCAGCCCTGCTCCGTCTTGTCATTTTCGAGTGCAATATTTGCTGCTCTGGAGGAGAGAACGGGGATGGGTCGGACCATTGTACTTGGTCTTTCGACCTCGATGTTGCCCATGAGCAGTGAAGGGTAACTTTTGACGAGCCGTGTCAGATGTGACAGGCAATCTAGTTGGGGTGAGTGGAAATGTGCTGTACAAGTTTGAAGCCTTGGTTGGGGGCATTGTTCTGGTGTTCAATGCATTTAAATTGACACCAGACTTCAGCATGCCTTCCGTTCGCGGCTCCGTAGCGGAGGCTCGCGCCGCCTGCCGCGGGTTCTCCGGAGCCCCGTTGGCGCCCGGCCTGCACGGCGCTGCTCAGCCCTCTCCGTTCTCAGCCTTACTCCTGAAGTGAATGTTTCCGCGCTCAAGTAGAGGTTTGCAGGATTTGGGTATGAATGGAGAAGAGGAGGCAGGTGGTTGTGCATTTCTTTGTTCTCGCCGTCACCGTTCCCTGCTGCACAGAGTGAAGCGCCTGTGTCACAGGCCTGAAGCAGCGCTGATCTTAAGTGACAGCCTTGCCCGCTTGTTTCTGACCACCAGAAGTTGTCTTAATCGTCGCCGTAAAACAAACACCGTCAGTTAGCAGAAGTTCTGGCCGCTGCCTCCTCGACGCCCTCCCTCCCGGAGCCGTGCCGCCGCGTGGAGCCCCGAGCGCCCCTGGACCGAGGCCCAGGACGGCGCTGTCCTCTCGCTCCCTGTGGTGCCCTAGGGCAGGCATGGGGACGCCGGTGGATTCTCCGTGCGGCGTGACCCGAGGCATCCGGGCTGGGGGCAGGAATCCCCGCTGTTGAGAACTACCTGTGGCGGAGTTGGTTTCCGGAGAAAATTGTTTGGCTTCAGTCTAGCGCATTCCTGCCGTCGTCCAGAACACTCTGCCCCCTCTAGGTAGCTTCCTTAAGCCCAGTGTCAGCGGCATCCCGTTCTGGGAACGGGTCCTCGCTGCGTGTGTGACTTTGGTCAGCACCATTTCCCGGCGAGCAGTTCTATGGGGGTGGTCTGGGTGTCAGTCCCTCCCAGCACGGCACCATGTGCCTTCACTCCTGAGAAGGCGACCTGGCCTCCAGGGTGTGGAGTCTTTGAGTAGGGGGCTTGCGGTCGAACTGCTGAGGAGAGAAGCGCTGAGGGGTGTGGGGGTGGTGGGCTGCTGCGGAATGTTCCAGACTGGAAGGAGGGATGGGGCTTCCGTGAGTTGAGGCCTTTTCGGTTTGCAGGTGAATGAGCGGCTGCGTTGAGCACGACGCATTCAGCCCCATCCTGTAGCTCGCTGTGGAAGAGTTTGTAGCAGGAAGAGCCGTGGGTGGAAGTGACAAAGGCTGTGGACCGCAGTCCCTGGAGGGCAAGGTGTGGGTGAGGCCACAGCCACGGGCTCGATCGGCGTTTCTACACCGGAGACCGTGCTCAGTGGGGCGGGTGATCCCGCTGGGGAGCGGAGGTGCTTGCCTCCCTCCCGTACCCGGCCACACACCTGCCCCATGTGTATGATGGTGCCTTGGAACCTCGGCAGGTGGAGGGGGAGGGTTGGGGAAGGGCCAGGAGGTAGGGACGCCAGCAGGGGCAGCGGCTCACGGTGCAGGCCCTGCAGGCGCTTTCAGGAGCCCAGTGGGGACCAAGCCAGACTGTTGGAGGAGGAGGAGGAAGGGATGGGAGATGGTGCCAGAGGCCCGGCTTCCGGAGCGCCAGGGGTGCTGAACGCCAGCCACTGCCGTCCCCCCCCCCCCCCGCCCCGAATCGGTTTGCCAGGGCAGGCTGTTGGTTTCCTCTGGTGGCTGTCCACTGTGAGTCCACCTTTGCCTTTCCCGTCTCAGGAACACAAGGAATTCTGGCCACACTGCTGCTTTCTGTCCTGTGCAGCCGTGTTTGTGCCTGCTGACGGCCCCGGAGATGTGCCATCCCACCAGGCTTGCCCTGCCGTTGCCCCCCTGGCAACCCCATCTCCGTCAGGAGCTGTCCCTGAGGAACCCCAGGGCCCCTCCGTGCACTGGGCAGCAGCACGTATGCTCCAGTGAGGGCCACAGTCATTCCTCTCTTTAGGGTGACAGCCCATGCCGGGCCTCTGGGGAGCCTGTGGTCTTCCTGGTATTCTCTGGGGAATGTAGAAGGCTCGCTTCTCTCTGGCTGCTTATAAATAACTGCAGGGTGGGGCAAGGAAGCCCCAGAGTGTTGGCCGTTTTCTGTCTGCTCACCTGGGGTGGTGGTAGCCAGGTGGCTGCCTCAGGAGGTTTGGTCAGGCTCTGCTCTTCCCCTTGGCTGAGCAATTCAGGAAGTTAACCCAACCTTCAGGGCGAGCGTTCTGCCCTTCTAGTGCCAGAACTTGCCGGCTGGTGGGGGAGGAGCGTTTGAGAGCCGACCTCGCTCTCTCTGAGCTAGCTGCTGTGCAGCCCCAGGCAAGGTGTGCCCTCCTGGCGGTGTGGGCCACCCTTGGGGGCCAGCCCCGAGGGTGCCTCGGTGACTTCTGGGCTGAAGCTTTGCTGCGGTTTCTGAGTGCCCAGTTTGTACCCAAGATAGGGTTTGCCCTACTGTTTTCAAAGCACACTAGCAAAGGGAAAGAACTTAGGTGTGCTTTGAGTTAATAGAACTTGGTATCCCTAGGAGACTTCTTAAAAAAGGCTCTTCAAAAAAAAAAAAATTAAATGAATTTGGTGGCTTGCTTGTTTGTTTTGTTTTGTTTTTGTTTTGTTTTGTTTTTTGCCTTTATTCATTTAGAGAGAACACATGTGAGTGAGGGGAGGGACAGCCAGAGAGGGAGAGAGAATTTCAAACACTCTGCACTGAGCGGAGCCCGATGCGGGCTTGATCCCGTGACCCTGAGATCATGACCTGAGGCGAAATCCAGAGTTGGCCACCCAGGCACCTCAATGAATGAGTTTTTATTCCCTTGAGTTTTCATTTCAGTTGAGTGCTGGCATATGGCAAGCCTTATGGCAGATCTCACACGCACAGCAGTGGACACACAGATGTGGTTACGTTCTGCGTGGGGCTTACAATCACGTTGGAGAAATTGCAATTGACGAATTGTACTAAGTTGAGCAAGGGATGACTGTGGGTGCCATGGAAGCATAGCCTTGTCTGTGAAGGGGTTGGAGAGGTCTCCCTGGAAAGGGGTGTGGCAGCTGGGCCCAGGAGCCATGCAGACAGGGCCTCAGAGGGCACGGGAGCAGCAAGCTCCTGCCTGCACACTGGACGCCGCCGTTCCTGGCTTTGGACATTTCCAGTTTTGATCTCTTTTTTGGGCCCATTCTGCACGGAGGAGCAAGAGATTGGGGAGGAAGCTTTTCAAACAGAGATCTTTGATCCTGCATTTACCAGTTTCCTCAAGTCTCCGATCTCTTCCAGCATTCCGGTGCGTATTTCCTAAGAGTAACTCGTAACCACAGCTGGGCTCAAATCCGGACGGTCTCCTTCGCAGCAGCAGCACTGTCCGTCTCCTCGCCCGACCCGGCGGTCTCTCTCTGCTCCAGCAGAGCAGAGTCCGCTCCGGTGTCATGTGCCGGATATTAGTATTTGCTCGTCCGGTCCCTTTCACATCCTCCAGCCTGGTAGTTTTTCGTCTTGGTGTCCTTGAACTCCTTGAGGCACAGAAGCTGGTGACAGTGTGGGATCTCCCTCAGTCGGGGTTTCCGTGGCTCAGTCAGCTTTGGGCAGGGAGGCGATGGCGTGTCCTTTCAGGACACCTGTGGCTTCATCCCCACATGGGGAATGTCAGCTTCAGTCACTTGGTGAGGAAGGCTCCTCCTGCATAAGTGGTAGTTATTCCCAAGTAACTAGTAAATACTGCCTAGTAAGTTCAAAAGTACTTAGTCCTGTAGGTCCTTGCTCTGGAAGGCTCGCCTCACTGGAGTTGCTGTGCAGAGATGAATCTGCCTGCCATCTCTTCTGTGAGCACGAGGCAGCGCTCCTCCGTAAGCAGGCGCTTCCCCTTCTCCCTGCGAGTCCGTCATTGATTAATGCATATCAGTGCGTCTTGAATGTGCTGCGTACACTTCATGACTGTAATTATTGGGGTGCAGATCACCCCAGATTGGCCAGTGGGGCACTTGGGGTTAGCTCTCATCATGCTCATGTCCCCATTGTTCTTGAAGCATGTCCTTTGTTTGGGGGCCTTAAGATAATCGAGGTTTATCTGCTGTTTTCCCATTTCAGCTCCGATACCAGCCCTTCTTCTGTGGAATCCTGGTTCACTTTGGAAAGCTGCATTTAGCAAATGGAATGAATCCACACACCTGTGCAAGGTGTGCCTGGGGCTGTGAGCACGCTGGTGCCTCCAGACTGGTTCTGCACTCCTCTGCCATCTTCACCCTCCTGGGAGTGTTCTGACATTTTCCTGAGCAACAGCCTTCCCCGTGAAATGTTAGTATCACAGTTACACTGTGTTCTAGCTTACATACTGTGGCTCTCAGGAAGGCCTCAAACCTTTGTAACATCTAAGACTTTTTTCATTCCTCCCCCACAAAGAAGCAATTTTTGCCCTTTGAGGACGGTATTGCCCCATTTGGGAACTTTATGTTCAAGACCTTTTTAGCCAGAAGCATTACAGAGTGTGTCTGTATGCACACACGTGCATCTGTGTGTGTGTACTGATGTACCTTCTACCTGCCTCTACCTACCTACGTACCTACCTATTGCAAACCATGACTTGATAACCTACCTCTAATTCCAGTTCAGGCCTTCAAAGCAGACTATAGATGTCCCTTCTCCATATTTGTAACTCTTTTCCTGTAGTAGAAGTATGGTTCTCATGAACCTCAATCCCTACCTCATGATTAGAATGTAAAAAAGCATAGTTTCAGAATTTAGAGAGCACACACTGTACGTGAAAGCCTATGAACTAGATTTCAGTGTCTGTTATTGAGGTCTAACTTACAAGTCCCTACTAAGGTACAGGTGAATGAATTTTGACATGAATACATCCTTTAGCCACCAGCACAACCCAGGTAGAAAACATGTCTCTGTTACCCAGAAGGTTCCTTTGTGTCCTGCCCCAGTCAGTCGAAACCCTTATCCCTGGCTCTAGGTAATCATTAATTGATCAGATTTGTCTTCCAGGAAATTGCATACAAATGGATCATAAAGCCTGTTTCTTGTGTCTGCATTATTTCACACACCTTAATGGTTGAGACCCATCTGCATTGCTGCATGGTACATTCATTATTGCTGAGTAGCGTTCTGTTTTATGGGGACCCAAAACTTACCTGTTCTCCTGTCAGTTACTCGTGCTGTTGCCAGTGTGGACTAGGTGAATAAAACTGCTATGCGTATACATGTAGAAGTCTTTACGTGGACAAACGCTTTCGTGTCATTTGGGTAAATGCCCAGTGGTGGAGTGCACTGTGAGCCAGCAAGTATGCTTAGCTTCATAAGAAACCAGTAAACCTTTTCAGAACAGGTGTCCAATCTTACACTCCCACTAGTAACGCATAAGAGTTACGGTTGCCCCACATCCTGTCAGCCATTCTGTCATTTTGGCCATTTGACCAAGATTTAGTGAAATTCCGTTGTATCTTTGATTTCATTTGCCCCACAGCTAATGAGTTGGGCATCTTTTCATGGCTTATTGGCCATTCTTTTACAAGGTGCTTGTTCACTTTTTTCTCCCATTTTTTAAATTGAGCTGTTTCTTAGCAAAATCTTAAAAAGAAATTCTTTAATATTCTGCATACAAGCTCTTTGTCAGATAAAGATATTGAGAATATTGCTTCCTGTGCCTTTTTCATTCTCTTCACAGCATCATTTAAGAACAGAAACTTTCCATTTCTGTGAGCTATGTTTGGGGAGGGATGGTTTGGACTTTGTCTCCTAAGAAATTCTTACACCAAACTTGCAAATTTCCTCTTATATTTTGTTTTGTATATTTAATAACTTTAGCCTTTGCACATAGGTCTGTGATCCATCTTGGTTAATTTTCGTGTGTGGTTCATTTTCTTCCATAAGAAATACAGTGCCGTGTGTATGGCTAGCCCCGTGCCATGTGTTGAAAAGACTACACATTCACCATCAAATTGCTTTTGTTCCCTTTGTCTAATTGACCTTGTATGCACAGGTCCATTCCACGTCTCTTTCTGCCCCCATACACCAGCACCACGCTGCCTTGCCTTGAATGTTACAGCTCTGTGGTGAGTCTTGTGTCCTGTACCATAAATCTTCCAAATTTGGTCTTTCTCAATATTCTTAGTCCTTTGCATTTCCGTTTTGGAATTAACTTAATTTTTGCCCCCCCCCCAATCTGATGTGATTTTAATGGGGATTGCATTGAATCTATAGATGAGTTTGGAGAGAGGCTTTACAACTTTGAGTCTTGGTCTGTGATTATGGTAGATCTGTTTGTCATCATCAATATCCGAACACGGTTTTGTAGTGTTTTGGTATACACGTCTTTCACATTTATTCTTAAATATATCCATACTTCACGTGTTTTCGATTCTTTATAAATGTTGTGTTATTACTTCAGTTTCAGGTTTTTCTTTGCTAGTGACTAGAAATACAGGAGTAAGTCTGTTGTGTGTCCTGTGAATTTGCTAAGCATACTAGTAGCATTTTTGAGTTCTGTGTCTGTGTCTATGTCTGTAATTCTCCTGAGAATAGTTTTATTGCTTGCTTTATACTCTGTATGCCTCTTTTTTGTCTTGGCTTGTTGTGCTGGCTGGGATCTCTGTATCCTGTTGAACAGGCATGGCAAAAGAGGAAATATCCAGTGTTTTACCATCAAATATAATGATAGGTTCTTAGTACATTCCCTTTATCAGTTGAAGGAGTTCTGCTCTGTTCTTATGGGCTGAGAGTTTTATCATAGAAGTGTGTATCATTTTGTTACATGCTTTTTTTTTTTCATCTACTGAAAGGTTTATGTGGCTTTTGTCCTTTATTAATATGGGGAAATATGTTGCTTTTTCTAATGTTTAACAAAGCGTGCCTGCTTACCATTTGCCTTGAAAAATAAACACACATAGACTTCCCCACCTTCTCTGTGTGTGTATATAATTCCAGCATGATATTTATATACATAGAAATAATACTCCTATATTTGCTCACATTTTAGGAAGTATTGTGCCTGTTCAGGCGGGTGTTTGTCTGCAGTTGCTTTTAATACCTTTTTGAGGCTTTATTATCAGGGTGGTGTTGGCCTTGTGAGACAAGTGGGAAGTGTCTCCTCTTACTCTGCTGTTTAAAGGTGCTTGTTTAGGATTGGTATTCTTTCCTTAAATGTTTGGTAGCATCCGGGCCTGGAATTTTGTTTATAGGAAGGCTATTAACCATGCAATATCTAAAATAGATAAAATGCTTCTCAGGTTTTCTTTATGACCCCGTTTTGGTAATTTCTCTTTCAGAAAGCTTGTCCATTCATTGAAGTTGACCTTACTGGCATTATTGGTTCATACTAGTCCGTCATCCTGCTACCCATTTAAAGTCTGGAGGGTAGACAGTGATAATCTCCATTCTGCTGTCCTGCTTTTCATCCCTGATTTAATATTTCCTCCTCTTCCTCTTTCCAGATGGGTCTTGTTGGAAGTTTCCCAATGTTCTCAGTCTTTTCAAAGCCCAGTTTTTGCCTCCCCCCCCATTTTTTCAGTTTTATATTTTGATTTCTAGTCTCTGTATTTAATTTTCTCTTTCCAGTGTTCTAAGTTAGAACCTTAGGTGATTGGTAGTGGACTTCGGTTTGTCCTCCACGTATTCAAAGCTATAAAGTGCCCATACGCAGTGTTTTAGCTGCATCGCACAGATGCTGATATGGTGGTGTTTCATGATCCTTCACTTCAAAATATTTTTTTTTTAAGATTTTGTTTATTTATTTGACAGAGACAGCCAGCGAGAGAGGGAACACAAGCAGGGGGAGTGGGAGAGGAAGAAGCAGGCTCCTAGCGGAGAAGCCTGATGTGGGGCTCGATCCCATAACGCCAGGATCACGCCCTGAGCTGAAGGCAGACGCTTAACCACTGCGCCACCCAAGCGCCCCCAAAATATTTCTTAATTTCCACTCTGATTCTATTTCTGACCCATGGGCTATTTAGAAACGTGTAAATTTCCAGATGTTGTCTGTGTTGACATGTCTTCTCTGTGCCTTTGGAGAGGACACGTTGTAGTGTCGTTTGCCGTCTTTCCCGTCATCCCCATCATCCCTGTCTGTCTTGTTCTAGCGAGAACCAAGAGTGGAGCATTGGCATCTCTAATTACAGATTTGTTTCTTCTACTTCTGCCAGTGTTTGCTTCATGTAGTTTGAGGATTTGTTCTTAGGTGTTCAGTCATCTAGGGTTATTATGTTCTCTTGATCAGTTAAGTCCTTGTTAGGAAATGCCCCTCTTTATCCCTTGTAATGTCTCTCATTCTGAAGTTAAATTGTTCTGATGTTAATAAGGTCTGTCTGCATGTGGTATACCTTTCTCCATCCTTCTTAACCTCTTGCTTTATTTTTAGTGTTTCTTGAAGCCAGGATGTAGTTTTACAGCATGCCAATCTCCACCTTTTATTAGAAGTGTTCTATTTAACGTATCCATCAGTATGGATGGGGTTAGTCTCACTATCTTGCTGTTTTTTCTTTGTACCATTTGTTCTTTGTTGCCTTTTTTCCTAATTTCCTACTCTAATTGAGTACTTTTTATGCTTCCATTTTATTACTATTGCCTTAGCTCTACTTTTTTAAAGTAGTTGGTCTCGCACAGTGCTATCGATTAGAGCTTCTGATGATGGTGAACATGCTGTCTACACCGTCCAGTGGGATAGACACTGGCCATTTGGAGCTGTTGAGTACTTGACCTACAGCTAGTGCAGCTGAGGGAATAGAATATTATCTTTAATTTGAAATCTTTAAAAACAAGTAGCCGCATGAGAATAGTTGCCAGCACCTTGGACAGTGACCATAGGGCTCACAGTCCACACCTTTAACTTCCCACCATCTGCTTTAGGGAGATATTCTGTGCTTTCACATGTAATTCAAGAGTATCCCAGTGTAATCTTCACTCTGCCCTCACTGCCCTTTGTGCGTTTGTTGTTGTGGGTTTTGCTTACACTTGTCACAAACCCTAAAATACATTGTTACTGTTCTTTAAACAATCCGTTGCTTAGAAATAATTAGAATAGAAATTGAAAATGAGAAAATACTGGGTATTTACTGATTTTGATCTAAATATTTTGGAAGGCTGCAGGACGGGTTTAAGTGACCTCATTGGATGGCTACGTTTTAATTTGGTGGGGAGGGGCCAGAGAAGCCCATGAAGAGCAGGTCAGCTGGGTGGCCAGAAATGGGATCGGGAGAAGTGAGGTGTTAAGAAGTAGTCACATTTGGGCTCTGTTTGGAAGTCTGCTCTTCTAGTTGTTGGTAGGAGCTGTGCATGAAGTGTACCTTGGTTGTTCTGAGAGCGTTCTCCCACGTCCTCATCGGTACTATTTCCTATCCTGTTTGCTTTTCAAAAATAGTCACGGGTGTTAAAGTCATCCCATGTGCCTAATTTTAATTAGAAAGTGTTGCTTCATTGTGAATTTTGTGAATCATCTTGCCTGTAAATAGAAGCTAACTTTCAGAATGTGCAGTCTTACTAAGAGCGCAAGACAAAATACGGAGGTGATTATTTTTGTGAGTCATCGTATTTATCCATTTAAAGAGTAGTGGTTGTAACATATGGAACTGGTGGTGGTTTATGGCATAGACTTCCTTAATTCTCATGTTCCCTCTTCCTGGTGCCCTATAAACGGAGTGAAGACAGTTACCCTGGACTCCTGAGTTCCCTGCAGTGTGGGATTTTTCTCATCCTTGCATCCCATTTTACCGTGTTTGGGCTTTTAAGCAGAGACATGGTTCCACTTTGAAAGCTCTGGAAATAATTCTCAGATTGCATGTGTTTATCTCAATGTTGACAACCAAGTTGTTTGCCTTGAAATTAAAGGCTGGTATTGTAAACTATCAGTGGAATAATCAATCGTGGAACCTAACGCTTCCTAGTTTACACAGTGTGGAAAACTATAAATATCTAATATAATGTTACCTCCTTGATTGAATTCCTTATGATCTCACACAGGTGAGATTAGTGTTGAAGTGTACACAGAGCTATAGTAACTGCTGTCAGGAGATTTCAATTATTAATTGCTGATTTCAGAGAGTTAATTTATTTTTTAAGCCCGATAACATTACATAGCTTTTTTTTTTTTCCATTTTCTTTTCTCTTGTACTTAACTGTTTCAGTAAGTTCTGGATTATACCAAGCCTCATTTGAATACAGTCTCATTAAGAATATGATTCTGACTTTTCAGTAAATGACTTATTCAAATTTTAGGACTAGTGAATTTGAGGGACTTGGTGATCACATAGCTTGAATGATACCTACGTGGCCACTGCAAGGATGAGGGACTTCCCACTTCTGGACATGAGTGGAGCCCCCACGGAGGGGACAGGTAAGGTCAGTGTGGGCCCAGGCGAGAGCCTGGGAAGCCATGTCCTCTGCATTCCACTCCTGCGCTGCGCTGCACAGATCGGCCACAGCAGAGAGCCAGCAGCGTGTGTCCCCTTCTGCACCTGCCTCACCAGGCGGCGGTTACCTTGTAACCTGTAGGTGCGCGGTTACTGTGTGCGCTGTAGTTCGTGGAACGGAACACGCTGCTGCCAGAAGCAGAGTTAAAACTCCTGTACCCTTCAGGAGTGTGAAATCTGGCCGTGAAGTGAAGGCACCTGGTCCTAGCACTGGTGTTCAGGGGCAGCGCAGTAGTGACACCCGGGTGCAGGAGAGCCGGTCGTGAGAGGAGGCTGGGTCTCGGGTCCACACGTGTAGCGGATGGAGCAGGAGCCTGGCTGGCTTCTAGAGCTGGGCAGGGGGTCATGTCTGCCTGGAGCACTGAGCTGTGGGCTGGTATGTCCTGCCTTTCAGGTTCTGATGCACCATCTTTAGACAGGTGCCTGCACTGCCTCACCCCCTTCCCCAAGAAACAACTTAAACAGGACGTCGGGTCTGCAAAGACGCACAAGAAATAAAAACTGTCGACCAGTGTCATGAAGAACCCAGATGCAAAAATCCTAATAAAAAGTAGGAAGTCTGTTCTGTCAAGTAAGACCTAGCCCAGTAATGCAAGTTAGAATTTAACTCCAAGAAATTGGTGTCCTCGTGCACATTCAGAGAAAACAAACGTTCTGATTGTTATGCATGTCTCTTCTTATCCCCCTTTGCTATTACCTGTTCTCCATTTCAGAAGAGTGACCTGAGTGTATCAGTCCAGGTGTAAGCAGAGACTAATCAGGAAGAGCTGGCTGGGCGGGTGGGGGTGGAGGAAGGCCTCCAGAATGTTTAGAGCATCCTGTGCTCAGATCATCTGTTCCCATCTATCTGCAGGCCTCTCCTTCCCATGCCCATTTGGGTAATGCAGTGATTCATTTGTTTGCCTGAGTATTGGTCAGAACCGTGTGTATGAACAGTATTGCTGAAGACTCAGCATTCTAAAGGCTCCCTCGAGCTTCCATCAGCACGCGCAGATGTTATGGGAAACCTCCGTTCCTTTGAGGCAAGCCCGATGTCCCGGAGCTGACTCCCCACTAAGCTGGAAACCCTGCCCAGTCCTGCAGGGCCTGGGGGAGACCGTCCCTCCCGCTCAGGGATGGTCTCTTCGCCACTGAGTGCGTGTGCTCTTGCCTTGTCGGAAATCCCAGTTGAAGATGGGCGCTGACTCTACTTCACCAGCCTGACTTCCGTGTGATGACCTTTTCACCACATGATGCCACTTCTGTGAGACATGTGGGTGCTGGACTTCACATCTGTTTCACTGACCTGGGATTCTGAGAGTTACTGGTCACTAGAAAGCAGGTTTGGTTGTCCTGGGGTGGCGGCCCTACCATTTCACATGTCATCGATCCTCAGTTTACTTGAGTACTTGGGAAGCCAGACGGCCTGGGGGTGCTCAGTGCTGGCTTAAGTCCACTCAGGACACCCTCGTCCCTGTTTTACAGACACCCCTCTGATCGATTGGGGAGGTTCTTGTTGGATTTCACAAAACACACAGCCCCGGCTTTGAATGGGGAGCCATTTTCTGCGTAAGACTTTTTTAAGATGTATATAATTGCCCTTTTCATAGTTTTGGCTTCAGAGGGTTAGTAGTTTTGTAAGTGTTGTATGGGCGGACTGCAGAGCATGCTGCCCATCTGGGTAGATGGTAGATCCTGTGGTCCAGCAAATGCTGTTAGGTTCACGAGCATCTGGAGACTGGAGCGGATAGGATCTGTGCTGTTCCCCTGGGGACAGCAGTGCCTGTGACGTCCCAGAGCCCCTAGCATTGATGGTGCTCCATAGATGACCAGGCTGGGAGGGCAGGCTTGCTCAGGACCAGCCTGTCTCGAAGGTGGAGGAAGAAGGGTGCTCCCTGGGACCTGCCCTCCTGTGGTTATCACTCCGTTCCATTGTCATTAGAAGCAGCTTGAAGATGGGGAATCAAAGGAAGACAGCCCTTGTTGAAGATGTGTGTGCGGAGGGGTGGGGAGGGGAGGGTGGGCAGGGGAGGATCCAGTGACCGTTTTTCTCACGTGGACCCGTCTAACACGGGACTTTAACTGAAGACGGTGACAGGCTAAACCGAGCTGGAGTCTCCAGGGAGAGACCAGGGTTTCTGGAACCAGTGTCATGAAAACAAACTGGAGGAAAACACACCTGAGGGCTTCAGAGGGGAGGGGGTGGGGGATGGGCTAGGCCGGTGATGGGTAGTAAGGAGGGCACGTATTGCATGGAACACTGGGTGTTATACACAAACAATGAATCATGGAACACTACATCAAAAACTAATGTACTGAATGGTGACTAACATAAGATAAAAAAATTTTAAAAAGTGACAGGAAGCCACAGACAGAGCAAATAAAGCAATGACTACAAAAGGCAAAAATAAGAAAAAAGAAAAAAACTGGAGGAAAACAGACTATACCTCCCTTCCATGGCCCCTCCCCCCAAATCAGATAAAACAGCTTTTGCAATGAGCTCCATTTTCACCCGAATTTTATGATAATGGTGACTTTTTGCTCTCCTAATGCAGGACTTTTTTTTTTTTTTTAAACAAACCTTCTAAAACATCGGTCCTTGGCCCCTCACCGTGACAAGCAGCCTGTGCACCAAGATCCTCACTGAGGGGTCCGCTTCTCGAGCCACGTAGAGGCCTCTAGAAGTGAGCATCCTCGAGTGTCAGCTTTTTTTTTTTTTTTTTTTAACAGCGCTTCATATTTTGTTCTTGTAGAAGTAGCTGCCACATTTTCACTGGCAGTTCACTGTTACATATTTTACGGACATCTGCCTGTCGTCTGAGAGGTCTTATCCCTGTAGCTACAAGTACAAAATTCTGTCTTGTGATTGTGGACCAAGAGTTGGGTTTTGAAAAGGAGCGAAGAGTGAGTTGTGTTCCTGCTCTGTTGCCTTTGTGTCCACTGCCCTGTCCTGTCCAGGGAGTGCTGGCTGTGTGACGTCGTTACCTGGAGGTGCTCTTAGAGTGACTGGACTCAAAGTGTCCGCCTTGGTTTTGTTTTAAACCTGGCCCATCTTATGTCAGTCCTATTGATGAAGAATTCGTGTCCTTGCAGAGGAAGGCCATCTAAAAAAGTTTCAGATACATTGGGGGAATTTTCCATAGGAGGTACTTTTGTAGAAATAAGGCCTTACTCTCATTTTTCACACTGGTCTGTTGGTCAAAAAACTTTATGGAATTTTCTTCTGTGAAATGAGTGAAATTCAAATTGTTTTTCAAAAAGCTTTAGAAATCTACCACATATGTTTTGGGAGGCAGACACCAAGATGAAACAGCTTTCAGTGAGGAAACGCGGGTTTCCCTACGTGCGCACCATGTGGAGCTCTGACCCGTGGGGCGTGTGGAGGTTGCTGCTGGCGCACCCAGGTTGCTTTGCAGCTGTCTCTGGTCAGGCTCTGTCGCCCCGGTGCCCACTGCTGCACCTGTCACCTGGCCCAGATGTTTCCTGAACAGCTGTGTGCCCTGGGCCATCATTTCCCAAAATGTTTCAGCACCACATCAGTGGACTGTGTGAAAACCAGCTCCCCAACGTACAAGTTTGAACTGTTAGGGAGGGAGGTATGTGTGCTCACATCCACCTCGAAGTGTACGTTCTTCGGGAAAGACGCGGCTCAGCCTGTTAAGCATCCCACCCGGAGTAAAGCTAAAACCTACTGGATGTTAAATACTTGAAGCCAGATTCAAAGTCAAGTTTAAGTTGGCTTCACGTGCCCTCCTCCTTTCCTGGTTTTTCCCAAGGTCAGAAGGATGATGGCATAGGAGCTCTTCCAGATTTCTCCTGCTCGTGCCCAGCAGCTCTTAGCTGGCTCCCCAGCCAGTGGCATCCTGGGCAGCTGCCCTGCTTGGTCACACCACTGCAGGCCCTTGGCATGGCCCTGCCAGCCACAGGCCCATACAGCCACGTCACCTTCTAGGGCCTGGCGCATCGGGCATTTAGATTTTTCCTTGTAAGTGTCTCATGTTACTTTGAAGATATTACAAATAATTTGAGGTTATGTGGACCGTGTTCTCAGCAGATGAGAATGCCTTATGAGTTCTGGTTTTGGTGGACGCAGGTATACCTGTGTTAGGGAAAGTCCATGCCATCTCGACCTGGACACTACATGCATCCTGTAGTCAGGATGTGTCGTGCACCTTGCGGGAGTATGTGTTAGGATATTTTCTGTGGTGGTGTATTACACGTCGTAGGCTGTCTGTGGCTGGTTATAAACCCTTAGGATATTCGAATTTGTTTTCAGGCCCTTTGCTGGTGAAACACAAGGTCTTGTGTTTCATTGTGTAGAGACAGAATAGTTATGTGGTGTGAATGCCGTGGCTTCGTCCCTGGTACTGTGTGAGCGATGCCGTTTTCTTGTTCTTCGTAAAGGCTGTACCTTTACCGTGACTATCTTCAGGGAAAGTTAAGTCGGTCTGCATCTCCGCTCTCGCTCCAAATAAAACACGTTCAGGATCTCGGCTGAACCCCAGGTGGACGTTTCCCCGCACCTCAGACCCACAGTGTGGGCTTGCACCGCAGGGAGGCCCGGGAGGGAGGGTGTGACTTGCTAGGTGGAGGTCCCTTTCTGGACTCGTCCTGGAAAAATTCCAACTTGCTTCTTTGTGAGTGTGAAATTATCCAGAAGGTTGAAAAGGAAAATGCTATTTATTGGAAAAAATATGTCAACTCATTTGTTCTTTTCACAGAGATGCTAAGTTACATGTCTGAGAGCTGCCGGCCAATGTCCTGAGATGCAGATTTCTGCCCATGGGGCAACAGACTTTTAAAAGAATGTTCGCTGGAAACAATTGAGAGAGGGTGGACGGTGGGTTTACAGCTTTGTTCTTTGTCTGGCTAATCACAGTGCATCTCTGCCTCTGGCCAGCGGGCCGCATCCCCCTTCGGCGCGCTCCGTGTCCTCGACGCGCTTAGTTAATATGTAATTCTCTCAACATCTCACCCCCTCAGGAGCAACAGGTGCCCGGCACGGGTGTTGTCCGTCCACATGAAAGGGCCTGGCCACTGTGATTCCTCCTGTCTTTGATCTCCCTGTAGAAGGTCGGCTTGTCTGCCTGGAGATGCCTCTGAAGGGCAATTTAAAAGTTGGATTTGAGCAACATCAAGTGAAATGTCTTCCCATCTCATGCCGTGAGGAGCTCTTTGGTGTAGTTCATGGCTGGATGTAAGGAAAGATATTAACCCTTTCTTTGAAACAGATGGTCTTGCAGGCTGAGATTTCCATCTACCTTTCTCCTCCGCTTTCAGGGGAAAAAAAGCACAAGACATTTTTGTTCTCATAAAGCACCTCAGCCCTGGAAGATGAACTCATGCAGCGTTAAAATCCGTCCTGAGACTCGATTACCTTTACTTCGTTAGTGCGTGTAAGGTTGAGTGCGCTTGGGTGGATGGGACCCTTAGAACCGAAAGGAAAAGACAGAGGAAGGTTTTCATGGGCAGAGCTGAGATGCTTTTCTCAAGGTGTTGTGATCAATAAGATAATCAATTTTTAATGGTGAGTTGGCAAGGGCTACTAAGTACCAATTACTAGGTAAGGTGCTATCAGAAGGTGAAGCCTTTTTGTGACTTATTTCATTGCACGAGCATGTTCGTACTGGGGGAGGTGTCCAGGTTGCTTCTGATACTGTTCATTAAACAAAAACAAAAAACCTCACTTCAAAAATAGTTGCTGGGGTTGTTTACATTTATAACAATGACAGCTTATGTGTGCATATGCTTTCATAATTTTTTGAGATTATAAAAGGTGTACACATTGAATGCTGGAAGAACTATAAACAAAATCATATTCCCATTACAGATTTTTATATTTCCAGTTTTGCCAGTTTCTGTTCAATGTGTACAGTATATAAACTTCAATAAAATATGGGTCACACTGCATATATTGGTAATGTGCTGTGCCTTTTCACGCAACATGCATTATTCCATATCATTAAGTGTTACCCTTACTGGATATGTAGCTGCGTGTCTTACATCCTAATCCACCTAACATGACCCCCTGTGACTGGTTCTTCAGGTGACCTTGCTTTTTAACTGTGCCAGACTTTACTGCTGTGCTGTCACTGAAGTTAATTTCCTAAGGATTGCTTTATAGTTGATAGAGCACTTTCTAATTTGGTATCACTTTTGATTGGTAGAGTAACGCCATGAGCAGGGAGGCCACTGTGACACGAATGAGACAGAGGCTCAGACACATTAGAGTCTGTGTTTAAATGTAGCCCCCAGCACAGGGCACAACACACACTGTAGGAGTTTGCGGTTCACCTGATGGGAAACCAAGCTGGTTTTCCCCCAGCATTGGTGATTCCTTTATTTGTGCGTGAGGTGGTTTTGGCCCTCGCAGAGAAGACAAATGTGTGCGCTGCTCCAGGAGGAAACCAGGCTTTGTCTTTGGAAATTTGGGGAGTGTTTGTGCACATGTTGGGGTCAGAGGAAAGGGCTGCTCACCCAGCCACAGCAGAGTGGGGTCACGAGATTGTCTTTGTTCCGGGAGTGACTGGGTGTGCTTACGCGTCTAGCTCAGGTGCTCTCACTTGCTGACCATTGATTCCCTGTCTCCTGCTGCCGGGAGGGCAAGGGTGCTGGTCAGTGTTTACGTAAAATGAGCAAATTCAGCCCAGGGTGAAGTATCGTTTAAACACACCCTTTGGAGATAACTGCTTTGTAACCCTTCTATCTGAAAATATCTTCTTTTTTGTTTGGGGTTTTTTTGTTTTGTTTTGTTTTTAAAGATTTTATTTATTTGACAGAGAGACAGCCAGTGAAAGAGGGAACACAAGCAGGGGGAGTGGGAGAGGAAGAAGCAGGCTCCCAGGGGAGGAGCCTGATGCGGGGCTCGATCCCAGGACCCCGGTATCACTCCCCGAGCTGAAGGCAGACACTTAACAACTGAGCCACTCAGGAGCCCCTCAAAATATTTTCTAAACAAAATTTTATATAAATTGAAACAACCCACTTTGCACCATTAATTTAGGGGAAAAATATAAACAAAGGTGCAGTGTTGTCAGGGATGGGCTGAAACTGATGTATGTTCATATGCTGCTGATACTGTAAAGTGCTGTTAATTGTGTGATTATTCATACAGACATAAAAATGTTAAAGCCCTTTGATTTGGGAATCCCATTTGCAAATGTATTTTTTTAATAATTTTTTAAATTATATTACGTTACTCACCATACAGTACATCCCTGGTTTTTGATGTAAAGTTCGATGATTCATTAGTTGCGTATAACACCCAGTGCACCATGCAATACGTGTCCTCCTTACTACCCATCACCAGCCTATCCCATTCCCCCATCCCCTTCCCCTCTGAAGCCCTCAGTTTGTCTCCCAGAGTCCATAGTCTCTCATGCTTCATTCCCCCTTCTGTTTACCCCCCCTTCTTCTTCCCTTTCTTCTCCTACCGATCTTCCTACTTTTTTTTATAATAATATTTTTATTTTATTTTTAAAGATTTATTTGTGAGAGAGAGTTGATGGGTGGGGGCAGAGGGACAGAACTTCCAAGCAGACTCCCTGCCAAGCCTGGAGCCAGACACAGGGCTCCATCTCATGATCCTGAGATCATGACCTGAGCCAGAATCATGAGCCAGGCGCTTAACCGACTGAGCCACCCAGGTGCCCTGGAAATGTGTTTTATAGAGAAAATACAGAAAAAGCTATATACATTGCAGCATTTCTAATAGTGAAAAATGGAAACAAACCTAAATGTCCAACAATGGCAAAATTGTTAGAAAACAACTCCACCTCTGTCTTACCAAACTTAATGTCTAAATGCCTTGGAAACTGTGTCATTGTGGACAAATGCTAAATTAAGTGAAAAGCAAACTAACATCCCACCTTAGTTACAATTATGTAATATGACAGATGCTGAAACTGAATAAAGTGGCAGCGACTGTGGTCTTGGGAGGTGATGACCAAGGGAGTTCCTGTGTTTCTTGCCTGTATCTTACATTTTTATGTAATACTTCTGTTACTTTTGAAGAACTTCTTTTTAAACCATAAGTGATGAAAGAAAGCAAAGGAGAAAATGACAGATCACCCACCTCCCAGCCCCCAGCTCCAGAAGTAAACACTGCTGATATGTGGTGAACATCCTTCCAGAATCTTTATAAAGAGAACAGTGGGTACAGGGATTTAAAGGCAAATAATTTTAACTTGTGTGCCCAATACAGTGTCCTTAAATATCCATAAAGAGCCAAATAGTAAATACTTGGGGTTTCGCCATCCATACCCTGTCTCCACTACCCTGCTCTGCAGCTGTTGTATGAAGACAACTATGAACCATCTGGACATAAGGGAGTGTGCCTGTGTCCCAGTGAAGTTTTCTTGCTCTTCACTCTGTTAGATCCGTGTATCCCCTGGCATCATTTCCCTCTGCCTGAGGATTTCCTGTTCTCTATCTCACGGTGGCAGTCTGCTAGAGATGAATAGGTCCAAGGGTGTCTGTCTTGCTCATTGATTGTCGAAAGATGATTTCTCTGGGTACAGAATTCTAGATTGGTAGGTTTTCTCTTTCAGTACCTTGTAGCTGTTGCTCCACTGTGTCCTTGGTTGTGATGTTTCCAAAAATTCTTTTGTCCTCCTTTTGTGCTGCTTCAAGTAATGCTATTTTCTCTGGCCCTCTGTAAGGCTCTTAATGTTTTGAGCAATTTGGCTATGATGAATCTTGGTGTGGTTTACTTCATGTTTCTTGTACTTGGTCTCATCGAAATTTTGTGTGTTTATAGTTTGCATCAAATGTGGAAATATTTTGGTCATTATTTCTTAAAATATTTTTCTTTTCCTCCCTTTCAGAAACTCCAGTTACACATATATAAGGTTTCTTCGAGTTTGCACAGCTCACCTATGCTGCTCCCTTATGTGTTCTCCCCCACCCCTGCTGACTTTCTTTCTGGGTAGTTTCAGTAGGTGTGTAAGTTCAGTCATCTAATCTTCTCAGTGCCTGATCTATTTCCATCCAGTGTATTTTTCATCTCAGATTTTGTAGTTTTTACCCTGTAAGTTTTATTTCTCTTCTTTCAGATATTCTATAATTCTAATTAACCTTTTGAACATACAAAACGGTTACATTAACTGTGTTTGTGACCTTGCCTGATTCTAACCTGAGTTAGAGTGTGGTTGTTTTCACGTGGCTGTTTATCATGACTGGTCCTGTTTCCCTGCCTGTGTGTGTGTGTGTGTGTGTGTGTGTGTGTGTGTGTGTCTGGTAATCTTCGAGTGAATGCATGGCATTGTGAATTTTACCTAATTGTGTGCAGGATATTTTTGTGTTCTAGTAAATATTCCTAAGCTCTTCTGAAATGCAGTTAAATTATTTACAACAACTTGATTTTCTTGGATCTGACTTTTAAGATTTGTTAGGTAAAACCAGAGCAGTATTCATGATTTCCCACTACCTAGGCAAGAATGCTCCATGAATTATGAGGATTTCCAGTCTAGCTGTTAGAAATAGGCATTTCCCCAGTCTTTGGTAGTTTCCTCACACGAATGTGCCAGATACTTAGGAAGAGGCCTCCACAAATCTCTGCAGTCTTCCTTCTGTGCTGTGTTCATTTCTGTCCTGCAAACTCTACCTGCCTTGGTCCCCCCCACACACCTTCCTCCCCTATTCAGTGAGTACAGCAGGTGCCTCCCATGGCCCCGCCAGGTTTAGGGGCCTGGAAACTTATAACGATCAGCCAGGATAATTATAGCCTTTACCGCATGTTTTGCTCTCTTATCAGCCACTCTGCTTGGCTCTCTGGTGTCACTGTTGTTTTAAATACTTTCTTCCCCCCCCCCCACCCTTTCAGTTGCTTTAGGTGAGGGAGTAAATCCTGTCTGTTACTTATTCCATCTTGCCTGGAAAGAGAAATGCTCAGGTGTTTTCGGGTTTCTTAAAATTATTTCTAAGTGTATAATTTAAGGCTCTGATATTACAACATTGAATTGGCTTTCCCTAAACTTCCTGATAAGTACTGAACTTTTGCTTTATCTCCAAATGTTTCTCATAGTGTGAACTAGAGCATATGAGAAAAGGTCCATGGGTACCAGGCCTGCAACCCTCAGGGCAAAGACTAAGCTCTTCACAAGTGGGCCACAAGGAGACCCTGCTGCAGACCCCACTAAGATATGTCCGGAGAGTGGACTTGTGTTCTCCATGCCAAAAACACTGTGACAGGAAACCTACATTCCTTGGAGTTTCATCTCTACTTATTCTTGGCCAGTATATTTTAACTGAGGATAAAGTAAGATCTGTTTTTCTGAGTTACCTTTTTATCTTCTTTAAATAGGTTAGGATTTATAAGGTTCTTATTCTGAACAAATTCATCTATGAAGTAAAAAGTTTATAACATCCTGCTCCATGGCTAAAAATGTCTGTTGTGGTGAAGTCCCAAACATGCACGGTTCCTTCTCTCCTGAGTCCGGGCTGGGTGTTGGCATCCTCAGGTGCCTTCAGTAGCAGCTTCCCCAAGACGACTGTAGAGTGGAATGTGTCAGCACATCACCAGCAGGGATACTCATCCCCAGCAGGTGCTTGAGACACAGTGGCCCTGAAGAGATCTGTCTTGCTGCATCATTGGCATGAGCCTTTGTGTTGGTTACACTTGTCGTCAGTTTGGAGTGTGAATCGTACCTGTGCAGTGTGTTTAGGCAACTGTCACCAAACACAGGCCTTAATGCTATTATTTCTTCATTTTAAATGGTGTGTTTAATTTCTTTTTGTCTTGGCTTCTCTGGCCAGGGTCTCTTAATATAGTTTTGAATAGAAGTTGTGATGATAGGCATTCTTGTCTTGCCCCTAAATTCAAAGGAAAAACTTTCAGTATTGCACTACTGACTTACGAGGAGTTCTGTTGTTCTGTGGATGCCCATTCCCTCGCACCACAATTAAAGTCCTTTTTGAAATTACAACATTGTCTTTAATGAGGCCATTTTCACATTTGCATTTATAAGGAAGTATTTATGAAATGCATGAGACAAAACAAATTAGAAAAATAACCTTTGAAGTAAATCAGATATCCTACATTTGAAAAATGGTCTACAATTAATCATATGTAAGTTGCTTTCTAATTCTAGAGCAACTACACTTGTCTGAGTTGGAGATGAATAAGCCTATAGGGTTTTCCAAGGGTTGTTTCTCTTAAATAAGTGCTTTTGTTTCTCAGGTATTCTATATTTTTATTCACCTGCATAGACAGAAGCACCCTTCTCACTAATTAATGTGGTGTGATAGGTCACATCATGTATTTCTGTGAAGTTCCACTGGGTATAAGTGGAGTTGTCACCTCTTAATTAGTGCCGTGAATGGTGTTCCTGTCATTCCCAGAGGTCTTGTGCCCCTTGAATGGGAAACTGGGAAATGAAGAAGGAAGTTGTCCTCTGAAGCTGGTGCAGATGGGACTGCAGAGCCTCCCTCAGCAAAGCCAAGAGCCTCATGCAGTGCTTGGATTCTTATGCCCATGGTCACCAGTGTGGCTTGAGATCAGGCTTCCTACCACGGTCCTTCAAAATGTCCACTTAGGTGCTCAATTCAGTCTGCTTTCTCCTTCCTTTCTGGCTGAATGAATCATTACAGAGAAGGTTACCATCAGAATTTTAGCAGGGCTGGGACTAGGCAAAGCAAGGAGGCACTCACTTTCAAGTTTATGTGCGTGTCATGGACTGAATTATGGTCACCTAAAATTCATGTGTTGAGTCTCTAGCCCTTAGTCCCTGAGAGTAGGACTGTCTTTGGAGATAGCCTTTAATGAGGTAATTAAGGCAAAGTGAGGCTGTTAGAGTGGGCCCTGATCCAATGTGACTGGTGTCTTAGAAGAAAAAGGACACAGACACCACAGGTGCTTGTGCACATGCAGGGACAGCCATGTAAAGAGGCTGACTGCAGGTTGAGGAAAGAGGCCTCAGAATGAAATCAACTGGCTGACACCTTGAGCTTGGACTTAAAGTATCCAGAATTATGAGAAAAAAATTTCTCTTAAGTGACCCAGTCTGTGGCATTTTGTTATGGCAGTCCTAGCAGACCAACACAACAAGGGGCCAACCCTGCACTTGCCTAGGCCTGCGAGTGAGTGCCTGCTTAAGTGTGTTCCTCAGACCTGGCTTCTAGCGCACCCACACCTCAGGCTTAAATCTGAGGTGGACGCACACTCCCAGTTAATTGGAAAATGCTGGGTGGTGGTTGAAGGGGAGTGTGAGCCCAATGTTCTCTCCTTCGCATACTCACAGAAGGGAACGTGTTGCTGGTTCCACCAATTGCTTCTAAGTCTCTAAGACACAGTAATGTTTGATGGATTTATACTGTGCCTGATGGCTTGATGTCTTTCCTAAAGACAAAAGTGGCTGCTTCTCTTCTGAGAGTGTCCTGAGAACTAGAGTAAGTGTCAACAACCAGTTCATGTGTCTCATCGCACATCACCTCCAGGAGGAAATGTTTGAAGATCTAATGGATATATCTGTCCTAGAATTAAAAGAGGAAAGGGAATTCCAAAGAGCCAAGAAAAGAAAAAAAACAGCAGTAGACAAAGTGCAACTCAAGAGTATCGAAGAGAAATTTCTAAAACATTACAGAAAGGAAAAAGAACACAAATCAAGATGCAGCCATCATATTGAGGAATTTTCAACAGTGACACCAAATGTAAGAAGACAAAGAGAGTTTCAGGGTAATAACTTAGAACATAGAATTTCCTGTCCAGCTCAAACTTTAAAATACGAAGACTTGATAAAAACATTCTCTTGTATCCAAGGCCTCAAAAATTAAACTGTTATAACTGCAATAAATGTAAGTGAACTAAACTCACCAGTATAAAAGATACACTGAATATAAGTCTACATGACAGACACGTATAAGGGCTATAGATAACATTCAAATTTTAAAGGTAAATGAAATGAACCCTATTTGGAAAATACAAAAAAAAAAAAAAAACAAAACACCTGGAGTGGCTGTATTTATGTCTAAAAGACTCTAAGGCACCGGGGTGGTGCAGCAAGTTAAACATCGCAGCTCTTGGTTTTGGTTCAGGTCATCATCTCAGGGTCATGCAATCGAGCCTCACATGCGGCTTCATGCTCAACACAGAATCTGCTTAAGACTCTCCCTCTCCCTCCTCCCAAGCACGTGTTCTCTCTTTCTCTCAAATCTTAGGTTGAGACAAACCATATTGTTAGAGAAAGAAAGGGTTACTACATAATAAAAGAATAATGTAAACAAAACCTAATAGCACATGACAAGATTCATAATTATTTTTGTTATATTTTAACATCTAGCAGTGAAGTACCCATTTCAGAAGTTAGAAAATGAAGAGAATGAACCTAAAGTAGAAGAAAAGACAAAACAGTAGAAATTAATAAAATCCAATACAAAAACACAAAAATAAAGCCATAAATTAAGAGAAAAAAATTGGTCCAAGAAAGGTGAGACACATGAATAAGGAAAAAAGTATAGAAAGAGGAGAGATTTAAAAGTTTAAAAGACAGTTTTCTTTAAAACTGTCTCCAGCTATATGTTAAAGTTTTGAAAACCTGGACAAAATTCACATAACTCAAAAAAAGTGTAGCTTAAATAAATGGAAAGCTTGAATATTTCTGTTTTAGAAAAGCAAGTAAAGCAGTGGCTAAAACTTCCTATGAAGAAAACCACCTGACTCAGTTCAAATAGGTGATTTTTAACATTTTTGAAACACACATCAATTTCACATTAACTTTTCCAGAAATTAAGAGGATAAAGGATACTCGACATTCTCATTCTGAGATCAGCATATCCCTGATGAGGAAATCAGACGTTCTGTGAACATTACAGGTCTTTTCCACTCATTAGGATATTTTTCATCTATTTTAAACACAATTAGCAAATTAAATCTGATGTTGTATAGGAAAGTTAGGTTTATTCCAGATGTGTAAGAAATGCTAGAAAATTCAGAGCCATATAAAGAGATGTTCAACATTAGTGATTTAGGGAAATGCACCTAGAGTTCCCCAATCCCATTATGCCAATTAAATTGGCCAAAAACAAAGAAGTCTGATGGTGCTAACTAGTGTGAAGAGGTGGAGAGAAATTTTGCAGAGGTGCAAGACACACACCTGAGAAAGTTTATTGCAGCAATGTGCACAACACCAACAGCATGGAAACTATTCACATGCCTATCAACTGTAGTGATACTGTGTGGAAGTGAACTCTGTTCTGGTAGCACAATGGAATATTCTGCAATAGAGCACATAGTGACATGCGGCAAGATAGGTAGATATCAGTATAAGCGCAAAAGGTAACCCAGAAACATTACATCTTGTATAATTCTTTTTGTAAAATGAAATACAACTAAAATTTAAAACACATTCTAGGAACTCCTATATCTGCAATGACTGTTCTTAAAGCAAGTGAATAATGAACATAGCATTCAGGAGAAGGATGGCTTCAGCATATAGGTTGGGGATGGGGTCTTACATGTCGATTGGTGTCAGTTTTAGCTTTTGTTTAGATAATGTGTTCATGGGTATTTTATTTTAAAATATGACCTGGTCCAATGATAAGTGTCAGGAACGAAGGATTAGGATTGTGGATACAATTCTGTCCACCAAAGGTCCAGAAGAAGCCTTTATTAGGGTTCTTTAGAGAAGCAGAACCAGTGTGTGTGTGTGTGTGTGTGTGTGTGTGTGTGTGTGTGTGTGTGTGTGTGTGTGTGTGTGTGAGTGTGAGTGAGAGAGAGAGAGAGAGAGAGAGAGAGAGAGAAAATTGTGTTCAGGGGAGGTCAGTCTTCATTCTCTCAAGTCTTTCACCTGATTGGATGACACCCACCCACATTATGGAGGGTAACCTGCTTTACTCAAAGTTGACTATTTAAATGTTAATTTCATTTGAAAAAACATTTTCACAGAATCATCCAGAATAATGCTTATAGGGGTACCATGCCCCAGCCAAATTGAACATATAATTAACCATCCCATGTGTGCTATTGAGCTCAGCACCTCTGAGAAGTCTGGCTGTAGCTGAATTAGCAGTTCCGTGATTCTGCTGTGGAGCAGTGTGTGGCCCAGAGCTTGCTCTGTGGAAGGACTGTTTAGGTTCAAATCTCCCTCTGCCATTTTCTAGTTGGGTGACATTGGGCAAGTTTTTAAGCCATTCTGTGGTTTTGTCCTAACCTCTAAATTGATGATGATGATGATGATGATATTTCCTACTTTGGAAGGTTAAGAGGAAATCACTTGTCACCTTTGAAGCTGCTAGAGGGTTCCTGACACACAGTATGCTTTGTAACAGCTAGCTGTAACAGTAGCCGTCATGGGCAAAGATCAAGGGTAACCCTCACTCCAAGAAAGCCTCTGTGAACGCGGGATGTGTGCATAGGCATTTGTGGAGGCCCCAGGAGAGCACTTCCAGTCTTGGAGGGTGGAGGATCCCACCTTGGGGAGTGTGTTGCAGGCTGAGCAAGCAGGACTGGCCTGAAGCAGGGAGGTGGGCAGGTCAGGTGGTGGCAGGGTGCAGTGCAAACACGGACTCCATGTGTTCTTTACAAAGTGTCTTTTTTTTTTAATGTTTTTTTATTATGTTAGTCACCATACAGTACATCCCTGGTTTCTGATGTAAAGTTCGATGATTCATTAGTTATGTATAACACCCAGTGCACCATGCAATACGTGCCCTCCTTACTACCCATCATGAGCCTATCCCATTCCCCCCTCCCCCTCCCCTCTGTAGCCCTCAGTTTGTTTCTCATAGTCCATAGTCTCTCATGCTTCATTGCCCCTTCTGATTACCCCCCCATCTTTATCCCTTTCTTCCCCTACCGATCTTCCTAGTTCTTATGTTCCATAGATGAGAGAAATCATATGATAGTTTTTCTCTGCTTGACTTATTTCACATAGCATTATCTCCTCCACTGCCGTCCATGTTGCAGCAAATGTTAAGAAATCGTTCTTTCTGATAGCTGAGTAATATTCCATTGTATATATGGACCACAACTTCTTAATCCAGTCGTCTGTTGAAGGGCATCTCAATTCCTTCCATGATTTAGCTCTTGTGGACAATGCTGCTATGAACATTGGGGTGCATATGGCCCTTCCCTTCACTACGTCTGTATCTTTGGGGTAAATACCCAGTAGTGCAATGGCTGGGTCATAGGGTTAGCTCAATTTTTAACTTTTTAAGGGACCTCCACACTGTTTTCCAGAGTGGCTGTACCAACTTGCATTCCCACCAACAATGTAGGAGGGATCCCCTTTCTCCACATCCTCTCCAGCAATTGTTGTTTCTTGCCTTGTCAATTTTTGCCATTCTGACTGGCATAAGGTGGTATCTCAGTGTGGTTTTGATTTGAATTTCCCTGATGGCTAATGATTTTGACCATTTTTTCATGTGTCTGTTAGCCATTTGTATGTCATTAGAAAAGTGTCTGTTCATATCTTCTGCCCATTTTATGATTTGTTTGTTTCTCACATATTGAGTTTGAGAAGTTCTCTGTAGATCTTGGATACCAGTCCTTTATCTGTAGTGTCATTTGCAAATATCTTCTCCCATTCCGTGGGCTGCCTCTTAGTTTTTTTGACTGTTTCCTTGGCTGTGCAGAAGCTTTTTATCTTGATGTAGTCCCACAAGTTCATTTTATCTTTTGTTTCTCCTGCCTTTGGAGATGTGTCATGAAAAAGGCTGCTTTGGCCGATGTCGTAGAGGTTGGTGCCTATGTTCTCCTCTAGGATTTTGTTGGATTCCTGTCTCGCATCGAGGTCTTTCATCCATTTGGAGTTTATTTTTGTGTATGGTGTGAGAGAGTGGTCAAGTTTGATTCTTTTGCATGTAGCTGTCCAATTTTCCCAGCACCATTTATTGAAGAGACTGTCTTTTTTCCACCGGATGTTTTTTCCTGCTTTGTCAAAGATTAGTTGCCCAAAGAGCCAAGGGTCGATTTCTGGGTTCTCTATTCTGTTCCATTGGTCTATGTGTCTGTTTTTGTGCCAGTACCATGCTGTCTTTGTGATCACAGCTTTGTAGTACAGCTCGAAATCCGGCATTGTGATGCCCTCAGCTTTGTTTTTCCTTTTCAACAGTTCCTTGGAGATTCGGGGCCTTTTCTGGTTGCATACAAATTTAAGGACTATTTTTTCCAGTTCTTTGAAAAATGTCCTCGGTATTTTGATTGGGATAGCATTGAAAGTGTAGATTGCTCTGGGTAGCATGGACATTTTAACTATGTTAATTCTTCCAATCCATGAGCATGGAATATTTTTCCATCTTTTTGTGTCTTCCTCAATGTCTTTCAAGAGTGATTTATAGTTTCTAGAATATAGGTCCTTTACGTCTCTGGTTAAGTTAATTCCAAGGTAACGTATGGTTTTTGGTGCTATTGTAAATGGGATGGATTCCCTAATTTCTCTTTCTTCAGTCTCATTATTCGTGTATAGAAATGCAACTGATTTCTGAGCATTGATTTTGTATCCTACCACATTACTGAATTGCTCTATAACTTCTAATAGTTTGGGAGTGGCTTCTTTTGGGTTTTCCATATAGAGTATCATATCATCTGCGAAGAGAGACAGTTTGACTTCTTCTTTGCCGATTTGGATACCTTTTATACCATTTTGTTGTCTGATTGCTGTTGCAAGGACTTCTAGTACTATGTTGAATAATAGTGGCGAGAGTGGGCATCCTTGTTGTGTTCCTGATCTTAAGGGAAAGGCTTCCAGTTTTTCCCCGTTGAGAATAATATTTGCTGTAGGCTTTTCACAGATGGCTTTTATGAGCTTGAGAAATGAACCCTCTATTCCTACACTCTGAAGGGTTTTAATCAGGAAAGGATGCTGTGTTTTGTCAAATGCTTTTTCTGCATCTATTGAGAAAATCATTTGATTTTTGAATTTTTCTTTCTGGATAAAATCTAAGACCCTGATCAATTTGCGAATGTTGAACCACCCTTGCATCCCAGGGATGAATCCCACTTGGTCATGATGGATAATCCTTTTAATGTACTGTTGGACTCTATTAGCCAGGATCTTGTTGAGGATTTTGGCATCCATGTTCATTAGGGAAATCGGTCTGTAATTCTCCTTTTTGAGGGGGTCTTTGCCTGCTTTGGGGATCAAGGTAATATTGGCCTCATAGAATGAGTTTGGTAGCTTTCCTTCTGTTTCTATTTTTTGAAATAACTAGGAGAATAGGTATTATTTCTTCTTTGAATGTTTGGTAGAATTCCCCCAGGAAAACCCTCCAGGCCTGGAGTTTTGTTTTTTGGAAGATTGTTTATCACTGACTCAATCTCTTCATAATTAATTGGCCTGTTTTAAAAATCAATTTCTTCCTGTTTCAGTCTTGGTAGTTTATAGGTTTCCAGGAAGGCCTCCATCTCTTCCAGATTGCTTAATTTATTGGCATAAAGCTGTTGATAAAAGTTTCTAATAATCCTTCCAATTTCATTGTTGTTGGTTGTGACCTCTCCCTTTTCATTCATAATTTTATTAATTTGGGTCCTTTCTCTATTCTTTTGGATAAGCCTTGCCAGTGGTCTGTCAATTTTATTGATTCTCTCAAAGAACCAGCTTCTAGTTCTGTTGATCTGTTCTACTGTACTCCTGGTTTCTAATTCATTGATTTCTGCTCTAATCTTGGTCAACTGCTTCCTCGTGAGTGGATTAGCCCTGTCCCTCTGTTGCTGCTCCAGCTTCTTGAGGTGAGAATATAAAAACTGCATTTTAGATTTTTCTATTCTTTTGAGTGAGGCTTGGATGGCTATGTATTTCCCCCTTAGGACTGCCTTTGCAGTATCCCATAGGTTTTGGACCGTTGTGTTTTCATTCTCGTTGGTCTCCATAAATTGTTTAAATTGATTTTTGATTTCCTGGTTTATCGAATCATTCCTGAGCAGGATGGTTCTTAGTCTCCAAGTGCTTGAGTTTCTTCCAAATTTTTCCTTGTGGTTGAGCTCCAATTTCAAAGCGTTGTGGTTTGAGAATATGCAGGGAATAATTTCCATCTTTTGGTATCGGCTGAGACCTGTTTTGTGTCCCAGAACATGGTCTATTCTTAAGAATGTTCCATGGGCATTAGAATAGAATGAGTATTCTTTGGTTCTGGGGTGTAGTGTTCTATATATCTATGAGGTCCAACTCATCAAGTATGGCATTCAAAGCCCTTGTTTCTTTGTCAATTTTTTGCATGGGTGTTCTATTTCTGATAGTGCAGTGTTGAGGTCCCCTACTATTAACGTATTTTTATCTATATGTCTCTTTATTTTGGTTAAGAGTTGGCTTGTGTATCTTGCTGCTCCCCTGTTGGGGGCATATATATTTGTAATTGTCATATCCACTTGTTGGATACATCCTTTAAGAATAATATAGTACCCTTCTGTGTCTCTAACTATAGTCTTTAATTTAAAATCCAATCTCTCTGGTATGAGAATTGCTACCCCAGCTTTCTTTTGAGGTCCATTGGCATGAAAGATGGTATTCCATCCCTTTACTTTCAGTTTGAATGTATCTTTAGGTTCAAAATGAGTCTCTTGTAGACAGCAAATGGATGGATCATGTCTTTTTATCTGATCTGCAACCCTGTGTCATTTTATGGGAGCATTTAGGCCATTTACATTGTGACTGAATATTGAGAGAGATGATTTTAATGATGCCATGTTGCCAGTACAGTCTTTGTTTCTATAGATTGTGACTTTCTGTTCTGTATCACTCTTGGGGCCTTTTTACCTTTATAGAACCCCCCCTTAATATCTCCTGTAGGGCTGGTTTTGTGGTTACGAAATTGGTCAATGACTGACGATTCTGGAGGGTCTTTATTTCTCCATCAATTCTGAATGACAGCCTTGCTGGATAAAGGATCCTTGACTGCATGTTTTTCTCTGAAAGAGCTTTAAAAATGCCCCCCCCCAACCCTTTCTCTCATTCCAGGTCTGTGTAGACAAGTCTGACGTAATTCTGATACCTTTGCCTTGGTACGTGAGAAATTTCTTTGCCCTGGCCGCTTTCAATACTGTATTCTTGGATCTAATATTTGCGAAATGCACTATGACGTGACGTGGTGTAGGTTTGTCGTGGTTGAGCTTGGGAGGGGTCTTCTCTGCCTCTTGGACATGAATGCTTGTTTCCCTTGCTAGATTAGGGAAGTTTTCAGCTACAATTTGTTCAAATATCTCTTTAGACCTCTGTTTTTCTCCACCCCCTCGGGGAGGCCGATGATTCTGACATTGGATCGTTTCATTGAGTCAGTAATCTCCTGTAACCTACATTCATGAGCGTGGATTTTTTTAAGTCCAGATTCTGTTTTAGTTTTTTCTTCTACTAACCCATCCTCCAATTCGCTGATATGTTCTTCTGCCTCATTCACCCTGGCCGTCAGAGCCTCTAGTTTTGACTGCATTTGGCTCATAGAATTTTTAATTTCTGCCAGATTTGCTCTCATTTCCGCCCTTAGAGATTCTATATTCTCATTAACATTTTCGTTAATACTTTTTTCAAGTCTACACATCATCTTGACCATTGTTACTCTGAATTCCATTTCTGATAATTTGGTTATATCCATACCCATTAGTTCTGTGGCAGTGGCCACAGACTCATTGTCTTTTCTTTGTTGGGGGGGGGTTTCTCCTTCTCATCATTCTGATGAGAGGTTGTGGGGTTGTCCAGACCCCAAATTATTGACCGGGACTCAGGCCGTGCGCCCTTGTTTTATAGGGACCTTAGGGATGTGGGCTTCTTGATTTTTCAGCCTGCCTTCTGGGGGAGGGGCCTGCCGCGCCGATACTCAGGCAACCCTGTTTGGGTAGAGTCACCGTGTCTCCTGCGAGGGGGGATGGGGATGGGCACACTGTGAGCCAGACTTTTCAGGCTTTTGTTCTCTGGCAGCTTTCCCTGGCGGTCTTCTGTGCCTCTTCTGAGAGTCAGAGCAGCAGTGGCCAAATCTCAGCCTCTGTCTCAGAACAGAGGGATTGTGGACCGTTCTCCACTGATGTTCTGGCCACTTTAGCTCTGTTTCTGTTGGTGCTGCTCAGCCCTGCAGCGTCCCAGGATGTACGCCCCTTGTATGTTTTCTTTTACTGTGGACTGATAATTGTCATTTTTATTCTTCTTAGATTTCTATGTAACTATTGCCAGTTCTCTCCAAAGTCTCTCCTGGGGGGGACGTACACACTCCCTCTCACTACGTGTGAACACGTGACAAAATCAGTTTCAGTGTTTCTTGGAGATCCTCCAGGAGGCTTCCATCCTTTTTGACTCTCATCTGGATTGTTTAGCTTTTATATTTTTAAATTATATTTACTGTCTTGATAGTTGGGTTTTTGGAGGACAGAATAGCAGGCTCATGTGTTTAGACTGCCCTGCTTAAGCCTGGTATCCTTAGTATATTCAAGAAAAGCTTTTTGACCATCTCCTGTCCAGTGAAGAGAGGAATAGTCCATCTTGTTTTTGTTTTTGTTTTTCATTCTGGTTTCTTGAAATTGGTCAGTGTTATCAAAATAACAGGAACTTTTGGAGGACATGCTATCCTGGAAATTTTTGTGGGTGAAGAAGGAAGACTGGACAAACAGGCAAGTCCATTGGGTTTAAATTTTAAAAGCATTGCATAAACTTGAAATGCATCACTCTTACGTACCACGTAACTCTTAATTTACCCACTCTCATTTTACAAACGGAAAATGGGATATCTGTAGACCTAAGTAATTTACCCAAGATTCTGCAGCTTTTAAATGACAGAACTGGGGCATTTTGGCTCCTGAGTCTCTACTGTTGACCTCTTCCCCATATTATGAGTTCCTATTCTAATAATCATTAGTATTTAGTATAACTTATGGACAGTCCTTGGCTCTGGGTCTGGCCAGCTATCAAGGTATTTGTATTTGTCAGAAATAGGTGAGGCTATGCTTTGCTAACATAAACCTTGAAGTCCTAACAGCCTAGAACAGTAACCGTTCTCACACTGACATCTTAATCTGATGTCGGTGTTAGGGAGCTCTCTTCCCAGCCCTGTCAAGGATTCAGACCCCGAGTGTCTTATGCCCCCACCATGTCAGGGTCCTAGATTCCTCATATGCAAATGGAGAAGCATACGTGAAACAGATTATGTGCCAAGGGGTAATACCCATAACATGACCCTGCTTGGTTACAAAGAAGGTTGGGAGTACTTTTATTCCTGTGCCCAGGAAGGGGATGAAAATGGTTGTGAACACATAGGATTGTTTGTACTTCAGTGCTTAATGTAGCTCATAGCAAAACCCCCTTGGTAACCCAACTTTGGCTATGAAGCAGTTGGTGGTTGACTCTCATTTGCTGGTCAGTTCCAGTTCTCAGATGGGAGTGGGTTGACATTCTGGTCCTCTGTGGGGGCATGAAAACACAAGTCATCCTGTCTTGGGAAGCAGGGAAGCAGTGGTACTCACCCTGACTTCCTGGTCTCCTTCGAGACCAGTTTCTTTTGTCACAGTGTGAAATAGTCCAGTGATTCTGAAACTCATTACTGTTGTCTGGAAAGTTCCAAAGTTGGTCAGAGTTAGGAAGGAGAATGCCTCTTAGAGATTGAATCAAAATTTAAGGATCTTAACCTGAAGTTGAGTGAAAAAATGAACAGAATGAGATGAGGTTCTGATTTGGTATCAAGATTCTGCTTTCTAACCTTGGCACATTTGAAATTTCTGAGACTGTCAGCAAGACCAGAAACACCTGGACTGTTTTATCGTGGTGTACTCTTCCTCATTGTTCAGGATGGCTGCGTGAGTTCCAGCCGTCAAATCGAAGTTCTACAATTTCACCTACGATGTAAGATGTGATAAAGACATGAAAAATTTTGAGGTAAAACATTTAACAGTGTACTAAAGTGTACAACTCAGTACAAATATACATGTCTATACTGTTTGTAATAAACAGCAGAGGGCGATTTAGAACATTTCACAAACCCCAGAGGGCTCCTTCCTGTTCTTTCTCAGTTAATAGTTCATCCCTGAGGTAACCATTCTCCTCTGTCATTATACATTAGATGTGTGTGTTGTTGGTCTTGATATAAATGGAATCCAACTACATGATGTCTTTTTAAAGACTGTTTTTAGAGCAGCAGTTTTCAGTTCATAGGAAAAAGGAGCAGGAGATTAACATAGATTCCCCGTGTACCCCCTGCCCCACCCCCCCATGCATAGCTTCTCTTGTTTACATCACCACTAGAGTGGTGCGTTTGTTAAAATGGACCATCCTGCATTGACATACGCTCACCCAAAGCCCATAGTTTAATTTCACGGTTAACTTCTGGTGAACCAATGTGTTTGGACAAACGTATCATGATCTGTGTCCACCATTTTAGTATCTGCAGATTAGTGTCTGTGCCCTAAAAGTCCTCTGTGCTCCCTGTTCATCCCTTCTTCCTCCTTAACCCCTGGCAACTGCTGATCGTTCTACTGTCTCCATACTTTTGCCTTTACAGTTTGTCACATAGTTGGAATCATACAGTGTATAGCTTATGCAGTGGGCTTCTTTAACCTGATAATATGCCTTTGAGATTCTTCCATGTCTTTTCATAGCTGATAGCTCATTTCTTTTTAATGTTAATATTCCATGGTTTGTGCCCATTTATTCATTCTCCTACTGAAGGACATCTTGGTTGCTTCCAGGCTTTGGCAATTACCAATAAACTTGCTACAACTGTCCATGTGCAGGTTTTTGTACAGACAGGAGTTCTCAGCTCCTTTGGGTAAATACCAAGGATTGTGACTGCTAGATCATAATGGTAAGGCTATGTTTTAACTTTGTCAGAAACTGACGAAGTTGGCTGTGCCATTTTGCATTATTCCCAGCAACGGATAAGAGTTCCTGTTGCTCCACATTCTCACCAGCATTTGGTGGTATCAGTGTTCCACGTTTTGGGCATTCTCATCAGGATGTAGTGATATCTCATTGTTTTCATTTGCATTTTCCTGAGGTAATGTGATAGGGAGCATCTTTTCATATACCTCTTTAGGTATCCGTTGTATATCTTCTTTGGTGAGGTGTTCAGTTCAGGTCTTTGGTCCATTTTTTTTAATTGTGTTTTTTTTTTCTTCTTACTGTGGAGTTTTAAGTTCTTTGTCTATTTTAGATAAGTCTTATCAAATGTCCTTTGCAAATTCTTTCTCTCAGTCTGCAGCTTGTCTTATTCTCTAGATACTGTCTTTCATAGACCAGAAGTTTTTAATTTTAAATAAGTCCAGCTTATCAATTATTTCATGGATCGTGCCTTTGGCATTTCTTTTAAAAGTTCATCACCATTCCCAAGGTCATCTAAGTTTTCTCCTATTATATAGTTTTGTGGCTTACATTTAGGTCTAAGATCCATTTGGAATTAATTTTTGAGAGGGGTGTCGGATCTGTGTCTAATTTTTTTTTTTTTTTTTGGCAAGTGAATGTCCAATTGTTCCAGTACCAGCTGTTGAAAATATCATCTTTCCTCCATTGTATTGTCTTTGCTCCTTTGTTAAAGATCAGTGGACTGTATTTATATGTGGGTCTATTTCTGGGTGCTCAGTTCTATTCCATTGATCTGTGTAATTTCCTTTTTTTTTTTTTTTTAACCAGTACCACACTGTCTTGAACAATGTAGCTTTATAGTAAGTCTTGAAGTCAAATAGTGTTAAGTCTTCTAACTTTGCTGTACTTTAGTGTTGTGTTGCCTATTATGAATTTTTTAACTCTATTTTTTTTGTATTTATCCACATTCTTCTTTTATTAATGAAATATAACTGACCTACAATGTTAGTTTCAGGTGTACAATATATGGATTTGACAATTCTATGCATTACTCAATGCTTACCACAGTAAGTATAGTCACCATCTAATGTTATTACAATATTATTTTTTAAAAGATTTATTTATTTATTTTAGAAAGAAAGCACGAGCAGGAGGAGGAGGGGCAGAGGGAGAGCGAATTCCCAAGCAGACGCCCCACTGAGTATGGAGCCTGACTCATGGCTCAATCCCAGGACCTTGAGATCATGACCTGAGCTGAAATCAAAATTCAGACACTTAACCAATTGAGCCATCCAGGAGCCCCTACAATATTATTGATTATATTCCCTAAGTTGTACTTTTCATCACTGCGACTCATTTATTTTGTGACTAGAAGGTTGCACCTTTTAATCCCCTTCAAGTATTTCACCCATCACCTGCTCACCTGCCCTCTGGCAACCATCAGTTTGTTTTCTGTATTTAAGATGAATCTGTTTGTTTTCCATTTGTTTGTATTTATCCACATTCTCGTTTACCATGTTATTTTCTCTTCATGTTCCAAGGTTCCTCTTTTTTCTGTTTTGTTTTTAATCATTTCCTTTCTGTTGAAAAACTTACTTTAGTCATTCTGCTCAGGTCTGCTGGTGACAAATTCTCCCACTTTCCTTCTGGGAATGTCTAGATTCCCCCTTCATTTCTCCATAATTTCTTCCCTGGGTGTAATATTTTGGGTTGACAGATCTTTTCTTTGAGCACTTAAAAAAAAAATGTGCCATGTTCTTCTGGCCTCCATGGTCTATGAAGAGATACCACTATCATTTGAATAGTTTCCCCCCCCCCATATATAATGTATCATTTGTTTTTGGTTGTTTTCAAGATTTTTTCTTTGCCCTTAGGTTTCAAATGTTTTGTTATGATGTACAATAGCACAACTTTCTTCGGTTGAACCCACTTAAGTTTGCTCATCTTCTTGTATCCGTATGTCAAGGTCTCCTTACATTTTTTGAAAGTTTTCAGCTATTAAGTTGAGCAGTTTTTCAGGGCTGCTCTTTTTCTCTTCTCCATCTGGGATTCTAATGACAAAAAATTTTTACATTACAATCCTCCATTTATCTCTCTCTCTCTATATATATACACACACACACACACACACGTATATTAAGAAAAACGTAAGATTATAATGTAAGCATACTTATGTAGACATTATAATTAAATGTATATTTACTTCCATTTATATATTTATATATATTTAGTCTTTTATCTCTACTATTCAGTTTAAGTAATTCTTTTTTTTTTATTATAATATTTTTTATTATGTTAGTCACCGTACAGTACATCCCTGGTTTTTGATGTAAAGTTCCATGATTCATTACTTGCGTATGACACCCAGTGCACCATGCAATACGTGCCCTCCTTACTACCCATCACCAGCCTATCCCATTCCCCCACCCACCTCCCCTCTTAAATCTATTTAAACTTTAGAATCCGTTCAATATCCACAAAATAACTTGCTGTGATTTTGATTGGGATTGCACTGAATCTCTAGATGGTATTGGGTAGAACTGACGACAATTTTGTGTCTTCTTAACTATAAACAGAGTCTCTCCTTTTTTTAGTTCTTACATGTTCATGATAGTTTTATAGTTCTTTTTATAGACTGTGTGTGCCATTAGATTTATACCTAAGTACTTCATTTTTGGAGGTGCTAATTTAAATAATTGTTCTTAAGTTTATTTTTTAATTGTTTTTTATTATGTTAGTCACCATATAATACATCATTAGTTTTTGATGTGTTCCATGATTTTAAATTTGACTTGTTCATAGCTGGTATTTTTTTTAAGATTTTATTTATTTGAGATAGAGAATGAGCAGGAGGCCAGACGGAGAGGGAGAAGCAGGCTCCCCACTGAGCAGGGAGCCCGATGGGGGACTCAATCCCAGGACCCTGGGATCACTACCTGAGCCAAAGGCAGACATTTAACCAACCGAGCCACCCAGGTTCCCCTATAGCTGGTATCTTAAAAAGTGATTGCCTTTTGTATATTAACCTTGTATCCTGCAACCTTGCTGTAATTGCTAATTAGTTCCAAGAGGTTTTTTTGGTCAGTTATTTCAGATTTTCTGCATAATCATGTTATCTGTGAGCAAAAATGATTTTATGTCTTCCTTTTCAATCTGTAGGCCTTTTATTTCCTTTTCTTGATTAGCTAGCACTTCCAGTGCTGTGAGAGGAATAGTGAGAGGGAACATCTTTGCCTTTTTACTGATTTTAGTGGGAAGGTTTCAAGTTTCTCACTATTAAGTGTGTTGTTAGCTGTAGGGTTTTTTGTAAATGATTCTTTATCAAATTGAGGAAGTGTCTATTTCTAATTTACTGAGGTTTGTGGGTTTTTTTTTTTTAAATCATGAATGGGTATGGGATATTTTCATGCTTTTTCTGCATCTGTTGGTAATTTGTGGGTTTTTTAGCCTGTTGATATGTTGTATTACATTAATTTATTTTCAGTTAATTGAATTTCAATTGATTTTCAAGCATTGAACCAGCCTTGTATATCTAAGATAAATCTCACTTGGTTGTGGCATATAATTCTTTTTATACATTCCTGTATTTGATCTGCTAGTATTTTGTGGGTTTTATATCTGTATTCATGAGAGATATGGTCTGTACTTTTCTTGTAACGTCTGTCTGATTTTGTTGTTTAAGGATAGGTCTGGCCTCATAGAATGAATTAGAAAGTATTCCCTCTGTCTCTACCCTCTGAAAGAGATTGTAGAGTTTTGGTGTAATTTCTCCCTTAAATATTTCCTATAATTCATGAGTGAATCCATCTGGACCTGGTGCTTTCTGTTTTGGATGGTTAATTACTTATTCAATGTTTTTGATATAGGCCTATTCGAATATCTGTGTCTTCTCGTGTGATTTTTGGCAGATCGTGTCTTTCAAAGACTTGGTCCATTTCACCTTGGTTATCAAATTCGTAGGCATAGAGCTGTTTATGGTATTTATCATTTTAATGTCCATAGGGTCTGTAGTAATGGCCTTTTATTTGTGATATAAGTAATTTGTGTCTTCTCCTATTTGTAGTTAGGTTGGCTAGAGACTTATCAATTTATTGATCTTTACAAAGAACCAACTCTTGTTTTTGTTTTTGTTTTACTCCTGCTAATTTTGGTTAATTTGCTTTTATTTTTCTAGTTTCTTAAAATGGAAACTTAGATTATTGATTTTAGATCTAATTTTCTAATATATGCTTTCAGTGCTATCAATTTGTCTCTAAGCATTGCTTTTGTTATATTTTGCAAATTTTGGTAAGTTGTGTTTTCATTTTAATTTCAAAATATTTATCTTGAAATTTCTTTTTTGTCCCATGTGTTACTTAGAAATGTTGGTTAATCTCCCTAATTTTAGGGCTTTCCAGTTTTCTTTCTATTACTGATATATAGTTTAATTTCACTGCAGTCTGAGAGCTGACAATGTATGATTTCATTTTAAATTTGTTATGTTGTTGTTTTATGGCCTAGAATGCAGTCTCTCTTGGTGAATGTTCCATGGGAGGTTGAAAAGAATGGATATTCTGCTGTTGAGGTTAGTCTGTGAATGTCAGTTACGTCCAGTGGATTGATGGGAGTGGTATTGAACTATGTTCTTACTGACACTCTGCCTGCTCGGATGCATAATGCTCCCATGTCTGGATTATTCTTACTTATTATGTATATAATATATAACAGGACATTGGTTTTTTAAATTTCAGAGTATATGAACATAACACATTATATCCATTCAACAGTTGAGGGAATGTTGGATTGTTTTTCAATTCTTGGCTCTTCCACTTAAAGCTACTAAGAGCACTCATACTTTCTTTTTGTGGATTAATGCAACCATTTTTTCGGGAATATACCTAGGAGTGGAATTACTATGCCATTGACTAGATATTGTTCAGCTTAATAGATATTGACATTATCCAAAGGGATTATACCAGCGAGATAAGAGAATAACCATTTTTCTAGCCAGTATTTGGTATTGGCTGTCTTTTCTAGTTTGGGCCATTTTATTGCTGTATAGGAATATCTTATTGTGGTTTTAATTTTCAGTGTTCTAATGAGTAATGATATTGAGCATCTTTTCCTATGCCTATTGGTCATTCTATGTACTTACTGCCCATTTTAAAAATCATTTGTCTTTATATATTTTCTGCATGCAAGTCTTATACATATATTTATTACAAATATTTTCTTCCAGTATAGGGCTTTTTTTTCTTAATTTTAACAAAGCCCAATTTATCAGTCTTCTATGATTGGTGAATTTTGTGACCTTTTAAAAACAATTCTTGCCTGCTCCCAAATTGCTGTTTTCTTGGAGTTATTCTCCTGTCTTTCATGATCAGGCCTGTAACCCATATAAAAGTTATTTTTGAGTATGATGTGATAAAGGAAGTCAAGGCTCCTTTTTCGCCTCTGTATATCTAGTGGTTCCACCACTGTCTTTTTCACATTAAATTGCCTAGGTGCTTTTGTCAAATCAGTTGACCATAGATGTGTTTCTGGCTACTTCCAGATTCTGTATTCTGTTTCCTTGGTCTTTGTATTCCTGCACCACTAGCACATGATTGTGACTGTTGTTGCTTCACCCTTCAAGTTGAAAATGAGGTACTGTAAGTCCTCCAAGTTAATTCTTTTTATTATTACGACTATTCTAAGTCCTGTGAATTTCCATATAAATTCATAATCACCTTGTCACTAATTAAAACAAAACCCCCAAAATGCTTCCTGAAAATTTGGGATTACGTTAATTCCACAGATCATTTGACAATAATCCAATAATCCAACATCAGTAATACTTTTCAATTGAATAATGTGATACTTCTTGTCATTTCTTTTATTTTGTCCAAAAAATAGGATCTTTAATGAAGAAGTCTTGCATGTTGTTTATCAAATGGGTTCTCATATATTTTATGTTCTTGTTGCTATCATAAATGGTATTAATCTCCAGTTGTTGCTAGCATACAACATAATTAGTCTATGTATGTTTTTATCAAGTGAGTTTCCCAAATGTGTTGTACTGTATTTGGATTTTCTATATATTCAGTCACTTCATCTGTGTCCGCTATTGAATAAAACTGCTGACAGTGGACATCTTTGTATTGTTCATGACTTCAATATTTTGCCATCCAGGTTTCATATCTAACTCTTGAGATTTTTAAATAGATATCCTTTATCAAAATAAGGAAGTTTCTTTCAGTCTCTAGTTTGCTGAGAGCTTTTATCATGATATATGTATTGATGAATTTTATCAGATCTTCTGCATTGATTTTTCTTGATTATTGTTATGGATTACGTTTTTTTAGTGCTGAACTATTCATTTTTATAATAAAAATTGTGATTTCATTATCTTTATATATTGTGGATCTTGATGTCTTAATATTTAGGATTTTGTAACTATGTTGTGAAAGTTATTGGCCTGAAATTTTTCTTTTTTCAATATATTTTCCAGGTGTGGATGTCAGGAGTATACTAGGAATAGAATGGAACAGGTTTCATCTTTCCCTGTCCTTCCTTGTGGTTTCTTTGTGTGAAGGGTTTTAATTGCCGATTCAAATTCTTTAATTGATGTAGTGATTTCTGCTTTCTTTCTTTTTGAATGAAGTCTTGTATTTTGTATTCACAGAATTGTTCCATTTCATCTAAGGTGCTTCATTTATTGGCAAAAGCTATGAAATTGTTTTGAATGCCTTTAATGTCTGAGTTTATATTACCTTTATTCTTGAAAAGGGTATTGTTTCTCTATGTCTCTTGGGTTGCTAGGAGTCAGAGTAAATCCAGTCAGAAGTTCATCTATTTTACTAATACTGTAATAAAACTGGTAACTTTTCCTTTGATCAATTTCATTTTTCTCTGCTTTTTATTTTATTGATTTTACTTTTAAAAATTCTTCTACTTAGGGGCGCCTGGGTGGCACAGTGGTTAAGCGTCTGCCTTCGGCTCAGGGCGTGATCCCGGCGTTCTGGGATCGAGCCCCACGTCAGGCTCCTCCGCCATGAGCCTGCTTCTTCTTCTCCCACTCCCCCTGCTTGTGTTCCCTCTCTCGCTGGCTGTCTCTTTCTCTGTCAAATAAATAAATAAAATCTTTACAAAAAAAAAAAATTCTTCTACTTAAGGTTAATAAATTTTTCCTAGATACTTTGAAGGAAGCTTACATCTTTTCATTGTTCAACCATACAGCTCTTTAAAGGCTATAAATGTCCTCCTAAATATTGCTTTAGCTGCATCTCACAAGTTTTAATATACTGTACTTTTACTTTTTAAAAAAAAATATTTTAAAGATTCCCTCATTATTTCTTCTTTGATTCATGTGTGGTTTCTAAACAGATTTCTAGTTTAACTCTTCTGTGATCAGACCAGTTTTTCTGTGTGATTTACATCCTTTAGAGCTTGTTTGGATTGACTTTGTTCTAGCCTGTGTTCTATTTTGGTAAATGCTCCATGTGTACTTAAACTGTGCATTTTGTGGTTATTGGTTGTATGGTTCTGTGCCTTTCAATTAAGTCAATACATTACTTCAAGTAAGGTAAATATTCCGTATCTCCTTACAGCTTCCTACTGTCTTCTACTTCCTATAATTCCCACTGGCATGCTGACTAGCTCAAAATAGGGAGCTTTATAATGTAATTTTTTGGCTTAAGGATCATAGGGAAAATGGTATAAATTGAGAGGCATTCTTCCCATCTTCCGGCAAGTTAAGGGCTGTCTAAAGTAAGCAGATGTTCATTTGGTGATTTCTGTAGCTAAGAAGAAAGTGGCCTGCATCAATCTCTGTCACTACAGACCTGTAGAATAGAAACCATGTTGTAAAAACTAACATAAAGTCATATTTGCTTCTTTAATATAAAGGGCCACTTTTTATTCATTTAACCTAAATATTTGCATGTATTGGGGGCATTTTTCTGATTGAGTATAAAAGCCAAATAAGCACATGAAAGTAATAATTCTTCCCTACCTTTCAAATGGATAGCAATATATAAAATGGGAATTTACTCCATTTTTTAACCTTTAATATTCTTTGAATAGCCAGTAATTACAGTTTACCTGTTCCTTTAGCTGTCCTGTGAAATGCCTTAAGACATGGCCCGTTTGTATGCTCAGTCAACTTATACAGGCTTTGATGAAAGAAAGAGAGGTTTTAAAGTATCTTTCATAAATGCTTACTACTATGGAAACCAATAACAGTATTACTAACTGGAATGTTTCCCAGGGTGATAATGTTACTCCCTAAAATCAACTAGTAAGGATGTGTTTGAAGAAATAGTTGACTAAGGGCTCATAACTTCAAGAGGAGTACTTGTGGTGTTCTAGAACAAACATCATACAACATTTATTGGATATGTTTCATAACCTTTCTGTGCCTCCAGTTTTTTCATCATAATTCTCCCATTGGAGTAATGCCTGCTTCTCGGGTTCTTTGAGGACACTGCTGCCCTGTAAAAGAGGTGCCATGAGTCATCTTGACCTTCTCTGACTTCATGGCTCTCCCAGAGATATTAGTGTTTTTAATTCTTGCTTATTTACAAACACACAGTGTTAAAACTGTCTGGGTAGAACAACCAGAAGAGCCAGGTATTGTAGGAAGTGCCTCCAAGTGTGTGATTAACAAACTTTCCCCTCAAAGGTCACCTTCTGACTGTCAGTGAGGTTTCAGTAAATTTTTACTATGTAGACAAAAGTTGTCAGATCTCTTGGATCTCAATAAATGTTATATCTAAGTCCAAAGTCAAGTTTTTTGTGAAACAAAAATTGGCTATGACCATATATCATGGCTGTCTGTCCAAAATCAAGCAGAAAAGGAGGAGAAAAGGAACAATGAACAGATGGCGCAAGTAGAAAAAAACAAGATGGCACATTTTAATCCAGTCAGTCAGTAATTACACTGCATGCAAGTGGTCTTGGTATTCTAATTATGAAACTGTAAAAAGGGGGGGATCAAGATCCAAATACGTACAGTCTATAAGAAACCCACTTTAAGTAGGAAGACAGGTAAGTTTAAAATATAAGGAAAGATATTATTATGCACAAAACTAATTTAAAAGAAAGTTGAAATGGCTGTGATTGTATTAGACAAATATTAGGACAGAGAATGTTACCAGGGATGGAGAGAGACATTACCTAATGATGAAATGGTCCAGTCACCAAGAAGATGAACAGTCTTATGTGACTGTGCACCAAATAATGGAACATACAAGACAAAGATCAGAAGAGAGCTAGACCAGTGTGCAATAGGTTTTTTACCACTCCTTTCTCAGTGATGAATAAAATCAAGAAGGACGTGGCCAGCTTGAGCATTATCCACCAACTTGTTGTGCTTGGCATTTATAGAACACACCACTAAACAAAAAGCCAGGTGCACTTTGAATTGCACATAGGTCATTTTGAAGATAGAGCATATTCTGAGCCATAATATCTGAATAAATTTTAAAGTATTGTGTATAATCTGCTCTCTTACCACAGTGGAATTAAATTATTAACAAATTTGGTGAAAAATCCAGGGGCGCCTGGGTGGCTTAGTCGGTTAAGTGACTGCCTTTGGCTCAGGTCGTGATCAACAGGGAGCCCACTGCTCCCTCTCCCTCTGCTGCTCCTTCTGCTTCTGCTCTCCCATTCACACTCTGTCTCTCTCTCAAATAAAGTCTTAGAAAAAGGTGAAAAACCCAAAATATTTGAAAGCAGATGAACCTGTGATCCAAAGAAGTCCTCATAGGGGAAATTAGAAAATATTTTGAATTAACATAAAAGCCTATCAAAAGTTGTCAGGTATAGCTAGTACTGTGCTTTGAGGGAAATTTATATCATTAAGTATTTAAGTTAGGGAAAAGTGTCTCAAACAATGATCTAAACTTCTTTAAGAAACTAGAAAAATAAGAGTAAATTAAAGCCAAGATACGTGGAAGGAAAGATAATAAAAATAAGATCAGAGGAGGGAGGGAGGTAGAGGATGGACTAGGTGGGTGATGGTATTAAGGAGGGCTCTTGTCATGATGAACATGGGGTGTTTCATTTAAGTGATGAACCACTGAATTCTTCTGAAACCAATATTGTACTATATGTTAGCTAGAATTTAAATACAAATTTGAAAAAAAGAATAGAGATCAATGAAATTTAAAACAGGAAAACAATAGAAGATATCCATGAATCTAAAAGCTGGTCCTTTGAAAATTTTCAATGAAACTGTTCAATCTTTAGCCAGACCAACAAAAAGACACAAATTAACAATATTAAGAGCAAGAGGGGATGTTCCTACAAATCCTGACATTGAGAAGATAAGAAGTGTGTCATTGACAACTATACCCATATGTTTGACTTCTTTAATAAACGGGCTACTTTGTTTTGAAAAGCACAACTACCAAAGCTCACTCAAGAAGAAAAAGAGAACCTGGATGGTCTTATGGTCTATGAAACTTTTCCATAAGGAAAAATTCAGGCCAACATAGATTCACTGCTGAATTCTACCAACCATTTATAGAAGAAATGTCAACTCTACAAAAACTCTTCCAGAAAATACGCAGAAGGGAACATTTCCCACTCACGCCAATACCTTGGTACTACAACTAGATAAAGGTATGAAGAGAAAATTACAGAGCACTACCCTTCATAAATATTGATGCAAAAATCCTTGGGAGCATTAGCAAGTTAGCACTTCCGTACATAAAAAGGATGATGCAGTATGGCCGAGTGTGAAACTTACAATATTTTAAAATTTACTGTATTAACCCAAAAAACAAAACCAAAACAAACCCTGGAGATAAGCTATGATCAACTCCATAGATGTGTATAAAGAAATTTCTTAACCTGATAAAAACAGGCATCTATTAAATACCTCCAGTAATATCCTACCTAATGATAAAGGATTGAATACTTTTTCCAAAAATCCAGAATCAAGGCCAGGAGGCCACTCTTAATGATACCTGTGCAAGTTGTGGTCCTAGCCAGTCCAGTACATCAAGGAAAAGAAAGACCTATTTTAGAAAGGAAGAAATAAAATTGTCTCTATAGAAGTCATGCTTGTCTACAGACAAAAATTTTTAAAAATCTTCCCCCCCCAAAAAAAAACAAAACACTGATTACATGGAACCCAACTATATTGCTATACATTAACAATATTAGAAATTTCAAAAATACGGTTCCATTTACAATAATAAGAAAACATGGACTACGTTTCTGTTGATGACATTGCAGGATATATGTGCTAGAAACCACAAAACCTACCGAAAGAAATGAAAGCATGCCTAAGGGATTGGAGAGACACACTGTGTTCTTGGACTGGAAGACTCAGTATCTTTAGGGGATCTAATTCTCCCCAAATTGGTCATTGGTTTTAATCCAACCCCAGAGGCACGGCAGAAACTTCGGGTAGAGATTGACGGACTGTTCTCGAATTTGTATGGAAAAGTTCTAGTTGCGCAGGTGTCCCGGCACTTGTCCATCAGTCCGTCCGGGGAACGTAGGCAGCTGTGGGAGCAGGTAGCCCATCGTGTACTTCCTTCAAGGGAAAGTGGTAAAGTCCAGATTTCCCACTCTTACCTCACAAGAAACGAGCTTTAAAATTATCAGCTTCATGCCTGATAAATCTTTTGGAGAAAAAAAAAATAGAATGACTCATTGGATTATATTGTCTTTGATTTTTTGATATTTAGTTGACAATTATAATTGTGTAATTGCACATCATACAGACTCAGAATTAACATGTTCTTTTCTCCAAACTTTCTGCATATTGGAGCATTAGAATTCTTTTGGTTGGTTTTAGAAACATTCTCGGATTTTAAAATATTTTGCATTTAATACTGAAAACTCGAAATCTACATAATGTATGCAGCATAACTAATATTAGAAGCATGTTCAAGGAGCAGCCTGTGGGGTTAATAGAGTTTAATTTGCAAGACAAATGAAGGCTTATTTCCTCCTAGGCACTCTGCTCTTAATTCTGGTCGGGGCACTTCTGAAGACTAGTACCATTAACAGATGACGCGAACCCGTGTTGGGCAGGAGCAGAACTAGCTAGCGGTGGAATCAGACAGCCTTTCCACTCACATGGGTGTTCCCCAGAATACAGAGGTGTTTCTTAAAATGCAGTGCTTACATACTTGTGTGATGGTTTCCTCACACAACCATACGCTAGGGCAGGGGAGCAGAAAGGGTTTATGTATCCCTTTGTTGACCATGATTATAAAAAATTAAACACTGAGTGCCCCCCCCGCATAGTGGGGAGTTTCTAAGTAAATGAAGATTTATCTGCACATGGACTATTTTGCATTTTTAAAATGATGTTCCCAGTAACATTTCAAACAAAGGAAGGTACTTATTATAAACATCCCACCTGACTTTATCAAAAGAAAATTTTAATGATTCAAAGACTTGACTGTGTTAAACAGTTACCTGTGGTTGACGGGGTTGTGGATAATTGATAACTGCCCGGTGTGGTCCCACGTGAGTCAGCAGAGCTGGCTTTAGGGCGGTTCAGGTGGCGTCACCCTGGCGTTTGAAACAGCTCCGTCTTTGAGCCAGCCGCGCTGCTCACTAAACGATAGCGGTATCTAGTCCGGGAGACAGCCGGAAAGGCCTCCACGCCCTCTGAACGTCCTGCAGGCCGGCACTCCTGGCCTGCTTGAGAACCCAAGCTCAGGGACTCCTGAAACTGGCAAAAACGCATCAGGACGCCTGCCGAATGTTCTGACTATGCCCCGTACAGGAGGTCAAGCAAGCAGGATACTAAGGGATTTCTCAGACTCTCATTTTTATTGATGATTTAGAGACAGAAAAGGGGGTTTTGTAGCCAAGTGGAAACCTGTTAGAAATGCAGGCGAACCTGTCCCGTGTTTGGCCCCTCCTCCTCGGGCTGTGGCCAACGTGGGACCACCAGGGCTGGGCATCCAGCAGTCCAGGTAGAGCTGGGAGCTGTGGGAGGGGGCCTGCCGAGGCCAGTAAGAGCTACAAGAGAATAGGAAGTTTGACTCAAGGAGAAAAACTGGAGGAAGCAGTTTGGAAAAGTCAGATGTTTAAAACATGAAAAGAAATGGAACTTTGAGTTGCAGAGGTTTTGAGTTTCATGATCTGGCTGTGCCAGCGTCTCTCTTGGGGCTGACAGATCCAGGGGGAAGTGTTCAAAGGCAGTGAGTCCGTTTGAGCGGGGCCCGGGCGCACAGACGCACCGGGAAGGGGGTGGCCAGCACGGGGCCAGGCCCGGGAGCCGGGCTGCGGCCCTCCTCAGACCGCCCTCCGAGGAGGGGCAGGCACAGTGGCAGCTACCTGCAGACTCCGCAGAAAAGGGCTGTAGTGCACGGACGCTTCTCCATCCACCCACAACCTGTTGTCTTCCACTCTGAAAGCGACTCCTGACCCCCCTCCTGGTGGTGCCCCTCTGGACCTCTGGCCTTAGCAAGCCAGCGTGGATTCTGTTGGCGAGCCACAGATGAGGGCATCGAAGCTATGCTTTTTATGGCGACTTTTTAGAAACTTGAGAGTTCTAAAACCGAATTTTTGACCTTTCATTTATGTGGCCATGACCATTTATTGAAGTTCTTCACCTCTTTCCTGAAGTGCCCTTTCTTTCAGGAAGCCTGGGAGTGTTTGGAGGGGCTCTTGGCTCCACCCGTAAACCCCCGCGTTATGTGAATCTCTGCAGAGGGCCGGCCTTGTGCTGGGCCTTCTGTACAGGGTGGAGCTCCTGTCTGAGCTCTTGTCTCCCTTGCTTGGCGAGGTCTTCCTGCCCGCTTCTCTAGAGAAGGACCACCCCGCCAGTCCCGATGCGGCCCACCCCCGTGTTGAGTGTTCTTTGGCAGTTGTCCTTGTTCGTTCATTTGTGTGAGCTTACGGTCCATTGCAGAACACATGCTCAGAGGAGACGGTCTTCCTCCCCTGCATCTCTAGCACCCACGACATGGTGTAGCTCGGGGTACCGTTCAGTAAGTACTCATTGAATGAGCAAATGAACGAACTCTCTCAGGGCAGCGAGACAACTAGAGTAATGATAAAGTATGCTGCAGTGTGTAGTAAAAAAGGTAGTCTGCTCTGCCGGGGGTCCTCACGGAGGAGGGGCTAGTCAAGGTCCGTCTGAAGGCATCAGGTTCCAGGGGACACAAGAAGGAGAGGGTTCACCTGGGAAAGTGGGGGGATGTAGGAATAGAGATCCCACTGCGTCAGGCCCTGTCAGTGGACAAGGAATGCTCGGGTTCTGCCCAGAGGGCCGGTTGAAGTGCTAATAAACTCAACACCCCAGACGTGGGTTTCAGCTCCTGCTTTGCTTTAGACAAGGGACCTGATTTTAACTCCTGGACCTTCCTTTGCTCATCTATCGAAAGGAAATGAAACCTTCCAGACAGGGCTGCTGCTGTAAGGATCAAATGAGGAAAAAATAATCCACGGCTCCATTTCTGCCCCAAGCATGCAGAGCACGTCCCCTTCTCACATCCCCAGCCTCATCTTTCACGGGGCTTCCTCTCACCTGTAATCACTCTAATTAATCCGTGTGGATCTCACTCTTTGCACCTCTCTGACCTGGGTGGCAGGTCCCAGGAAGGCAGAGCCTGGGTCCATTTTGTCCACCATATTTCCAGGCCAAGCAGAAGGACCTGCGTGGGACACGCTCCCGAGTCATGAATTTGAAATGAAGGAACGCCCCAAGCTCAGGCCAGGGTTTCTCTATGCAGGAAATCCTTCGTTTGCATGGTACCCTTGAACGTGGACAATGTATTTGCTAAACCAAGCCTGGAAACGGGCCTTTGGCCTCTTCTAGAGGGTTGGTTTGGACCACTGCCCTACATACCGGGACGTGGTGAAGGGCTCAGCCCCTCTGTGGTTGCGACCTGGGAGCGGGAGGGGTGCCGTGCTCAGGCCAGTGTGTAGGGAGGTGTCTGCCCAGAGGCACTGCGTCCTTTCGTTCTTGGGATGAGACTGTCTGCCTGGAAGCGCCATGTGCCAGTGGTTTTACTTGAACCCTGCTCTCCACACCCGGCTTTGTGATGGCGGGTCATTCTCTGACTCTCCTCAGAGAAGTCTCTTCTTCCTCAGGCCCGATACGCTGGGCTGGCAATATTATGACGTTCCAGCCTGGTGATGACCTCATGGGACGATCTCCAGCCTCCAGTGGAGAAACAGTGAGGCACTTTGCCTCAGAAAAGGGTTCAGCTTCAGTATGTCCACCCCCAAACTGGTCAGTCGAGATTCTTCTCCCCTCACTGGGGAGTACCTCATTTACACCTGTGCATTCACCTGAGGACTGGGAGCCAAGCCATTTCCTTGGTCTGAACACTGGCTCGAAGCCTGTGAGCGGTTTTTGTCCGCGTGCGTGAGCCCAGTACGTGAGATACCGTGTGTGTGGAATTCACAGGTCACTGTCTGGTTTACGTTGGCAAGGTCCCATTGAGAGCCCTTGGGCGTCCAGATGGAGGGACCCCATCCCAGGACACCCCCGAGGTCCTGCCTGTGTCTTGGCAGCAAGGAGGGCAGGGTGCCTTGGGAACTCCGGTAGCACAAACCTTTCCCGTGGCCTCTGAACACGGGGGGTCTGAGCTGGCCGGTGAAGGGAAAACAAGACTCGTGAAGTCAGCTTGTGGAGAACTCAAACTTTTACGTGATCTCCTTTGTTTCAGACAGTCTGTGTGGTCCGTAAGACTCAGTTTTATTTTTAAAAAGCTAAAACCAAATAAAAGATCTTTTATCCCAGCTGGATGCATTCTAAAATCCTGAAGTGATTATATTTGCGGTTCTGCCTCACCTGAGGTCTCAGAGCACTCGTTTGG
>NC_142132.1:3037500-3057500 GCF_024610735.1 Ursus americanus | reverse complement strand
GTGGCGTCACCACCAGCTGACGAAGCTGTGAGGTCCCGTACAGGAGGCCCTATGGGGAGGGGAAGGGCTGGTGGCCTGCGACACCACCCCCCAAGAGGACACCTGCTGGGTGGGGGACGAGGGGGGACTTTCCCGGAGCTCACCCAGCCTCAAGCTCAGGGCTCACCCGGGCCTGCCATGGGCATGTGGCCCTTCCGTGTGTGGGGGTGGCCGAGCCTGGCACCTAATCCGCTGCAAGGCCACCCCCAGTTTGCGGCTGGCAGCAGAGCCCTCTGGGTAGGCACGCGGCGGGCCTGGGAAAAGGCTCGTCCTGCTGGCGCGCGCCCTCAGGAGCAAAACCCCGCTATGACCTGCTCTGCATTTGAAAAACCTCTTTCCCCGGCCGCCGTGATTTCAGCAGCACAGCGGATCTCTGACATCGTCCCTAGCACGCTCACAAATTAAAAAGGAGCCTAATGATATCGCTTATGTTCATGCTGAGCATTAAAAAGGTAACGTCTAAAAGGTTTTATTGTATTAATAAAACTCAGAGGTGGTCAAGACTTGGGTGCACACAGGGGTGGAATGTAAAATAATCAGTCATAATGTTATGACTTCATTTTTCATTTTGTGTTTTCAACTCTGCCTTGAAAATCAGAGATGGCTTCTAAAGAGAGAAAGAGACAAAATTATATCAAAGGAGAGAGAAAATGATAAGCTTGACTTATCTTTAATGTTATACATCAGAATGAAATTCCTGTGATACGTGGCGTGCGCACAAACAACGCGGGCAGCTTTTGTCTTTGTTGAATGTAAATGCGAAGCCCCCCAGATATTAATATGTGGACCTCATTTGTTAGCCTGCTAAGTCAGGGACTTATAACAAAAGCTTTGTAAACAAAAGATTAAACTGAATCGAGCTTTAGAAAATGAAAGGAAAACAAGAGTCAAGTAATCACAGATCAGTCCAGGGCTTAGATTGAAATCAGCGCGGGCTACCGGAGCGGAAAATGTTTAATTGAACTATTTCATTACGCGGAAGTTTATGGCCCCCTCGCAGAATCCAAAATATTTGCGTCAGAGAAGCCTGTCTTTTCCCCCTTTACATAGATGGAGATGAGACACGAGACCGGCGACCGCGCGGGCCCCCTTCCCTCACCCTTCGCCCGCCTCGGACGGGCCGGGGCGCGGGCCAGGGGACGGGGCACCTGGGAGCCCCCCTTCCCAGAGCACCTGCTGCCCCCAAACCAGAACCGGCCCGGTGGCGGACCCGCGCAGGGCGCCACTTGCTCTTTTACTAACCTTGGGTAACCTTTCGGGATCACCCGGATGTCTTGGGATCACTTTCTGCAACCTCTGAAAGCCGTAATCTATGGTCGGTTCATTAAGGGCTGTAACAGGACACAGAAACGCAGGTCAGGTTAATTACTTTTATGCCATCCGCTACTCGCGTATCGCACGCTGACAGATGAAAGTGTGACGCTCTCAGAGGCAAGCACCCCCGAATGCTAGCTCTGTCTTAAGGAATGGATGTCCCCCCGTTCTTTTGCACATAAAAGCAATGATTATTTCTAATCTATAATTAGACTGGAGGAAAGTCAAAGGGTTACTCAATATATTGTGAGAATGGTAGTGCAGGCGGAAAGTTGCAAGTCTTGGGGCCATATATAGCAATCACCACCGTCATGATCACTGTCTGCACCATGCAGTGCTTTCCACGCTGGCCAGGGATTTATGGGAAACTGGCAATTATGACATATGTCCAGCTATTGCTAGCTTCAGATTTATCCCTGTGGTCCTTTTCTGTCTAGCATATTGCCTGAGCACAAACCAGGCAGGAGGAGCACTTACTCTTGCAAAGCTTTAATAATCTGTGAATGGCTGACTACAAACTGATGTACAGCGCTATCATTCCACCAGCCCCACGAAATTGCCGGCCACAAATAGTAATTAATCTTTTTATCCCTCAAATTGTAATTTTGACTATGAACTGTGCGCGGCCATAAATCAGCGGCTCACGCGCTGTGTAAGGTGCATGAATCACGGCCGGGACCCCGTCCGACTGCACACTCTGTGTTTAACAAGCTTTATAAGGAGCCATTGGGCTTTATTATGACTCTGCCTGACTCCAACAAAAACTGAGCCCGGAGGCCCGGGGACGTGAGTTAAGATGAAAATACTTATTAGAGTACATTACTTCTTGATGTAGATATCGTTTTCCGTGGAGTAACGCCACGGTGCATGGCGCGACATAAATCAGGGGGTTTTCTGAGACTAATAGGACCTGCCGCCATCTATTCATTACACGGCCCACAATTTGGCCCATCACTCATTAGTCAGCATGTAATTTGATGATTAACACCACCCAACTCAGCAGGTCTGCGAGAGTGCGGGGAACACAAAGGCGCCGGCTTCGAGGAACGAGGTTAGAGGCTGCCTTTGAAAGTGCTCTCCGAAATAATTGGTCACCACTTTTCCTCGAGTGCTGGTGTCAACACCGTGGCGGGTCTCGGACGCGGCGGGGCCGGAAGACGCGCACGCACACTCAATAACACGCCCGTAAGTTGAGGGCCACAATATGATCTGACATTCCATCATACATCCCGGAGACAAAGGTCCGCACAGGAATGTGAAGTAAGACATTTTCTTGTTAATAAAGCATTGATCCGACGTATTGATTTTACATGACATGGCTTTTGCTGCGATTTTGCCCTCTTTTTTCTTTGCAAATAGTAAAGCTCTTCAAAATGCCTCGGTGTATGTGACATGGCAAAATTTCTAACTCTGTGATGTAAATTCTCTATGTGTAAAACCACTTCATAATCAAACCATTAATCATCAGAAGCTGTCAGCGTTGACTTGGGGGACAATTTGTCATGTCTCTGCCGGGGCCAGGACAAGGGGGTCAGGCAAGAGTGCAGTGCGGGCAGCCAGGCCGATGGGCCTCACCCAGCGACTTGGCCCAAAAAGGATTAGATAAAGTATTACATTTCTTGATGAGGGAACAAAAAGGGTGGCCCACTGTGCATTTCTAACGTGTCAGGGTTTCTCCTCTCTCCCAGCTAATCACCATGACTGTTTGACTTAATGAATCGGCCTGATGAAAGGTGATCAGAAAAGATAGATGGGCGGCCACTATTGATTTCATGCAAATGGCCCTGACAGGTGATGGACGCTTTAATGCAAGCTTTCAGAAGCTTTATGACTTGTAATAACCATACACTCTCATTCTGGGAGAGACATTTTCCTATGTTTCAGTTGAATTGATAATTCTCCTTCTAGGACTGGAAATACTTTAAAGCAGTATAAATAGGACGCCACCTTTCACCTCCCACCTCGGCCCAGAGCAGCGTTCACATTCCGAGCGCACCGCCAAGAACGAGCCCGGCACGCCACCGGCTGCACCCGGAAGAGGCCGCGCTGTCGCACCCCTGCAGGTCCCCCCCGCTGCCCCGCCAGGCCGGGTGCCACAAAGGGCCGGGGCGGGCATCAGTGCAGCCTGAACCCCCCCCCGGGGGGGCTCGGCTCCTGGACGCCCGATGAATGTAACATTGGGAGAATTAGCAAAAATGGTCCTTGTCTTCCGACTCCAGGAGGAGTGGCAGGCGCTCGCGGTTCTGGAAGGGTTCTGATCACCGAGGCTGGGGTTACGCGCGGCTGCCCTCCGCGGAGCCGGCTGGCAGCCTTCCGAGGGCAGAACCGCACAAAACGTGGCACGCTGCACCTGGCGGGACCAGGAGCCGCGCAGCGTCGCTGGCAAATTCTGCAAGCGGAGGAGAAAGCCCAGGACCCCGCGCGCACATCTAATAAATCCTCGGCGTGCCGAGTTTACAAGGCGAGGGCCCAGCCGAGCCAGGGCAAGGCTTTAGCACGTCCAGTCACAGAGCACCGAGCCAGGCCAATCAATACCACTTTCCTGTTTTAGAACTGGGTAATTATGAGGGGGAGAGATTGCCTGACCTTTCACCTGCACTGCATTACTTTGCTGATATTAAGATAAATTGCCTGATTTTGGGTAAACATATGCTGCAATTCAAACTGTCAGCACTGGTTTGCTCAGGAATAATTTGTATTGATCTCCCAGCTTCTTCCCAATTTTGCTTACTGACCTCGTGGATAATTAGAGAAGGAGCCTTGGGTGAGCTCAAGTCGGGGATGAAGAAGAAATATGAAGAAGAATAAAGCAAATTTGTTTTATGTTAATATTTGTAGGTCCTCCCGCCGCCCTCACATCTGTCAGCATCAGGAGAGCCGTAAATTAATGTACTTGGTTCCTGAGCAATTTATTCCAAGGAATTATTTAGCAGCTTGCTTAGTCTCTGAACATGTGTCACTGGGTTAAATTAATTTAAACTCTGCCTTAAACACAACAAAAACAAATGTTATTTTCTGCTGAAGGAGAAAAAAAACAAGACATTCCTCAAAATGTGTTATAAGCTTCCAACTTACTGCACGGATTTCCGCAGATCTGCGTCGGAGAGGGTGAGTTTTGTAATAAGCCGCCTCCCCCCAAAGTAATTAGTGCCCATTATTTGTTCCGAATTCAAATCTCGCTAAGATGGGCTGCTGCGTATAAAAGAGATGGATGTATGCACAAAATTATATCATTTAAGATATGTCAGATTATAAGGCTGTTGTATCAAAAGTCATAAAACAAATCTCCCTTGTGAAATATCTCTTTATTAACCGTGCCATAAGATATTAACATTCCTCATTTAGTGGAGGGCCTTTTATCTGTTTCAAATACATTATTCGTCCTTTTAGAGATAAACTGTATTAATATCCATTTGAGTAGGCTACCGCGGCCTAATGCATAGTAATTTTTGTTGGAGAGCTTTTATTTTAGAATAAGAAAATTACACAGCAATAAAACCTGAATGAATCAGAAGCTAGAATAGCCGGGAATCACATTCCATGCCAAATGGGGCAAGCAATCAGGCAGCCTGTGAAAAGCCAGATATCCGGCTATCATATGCAGGCCAGCATCCAGCGCGGGTCATACAAATAGAGCCTGACACGGCCACATAGAGTCAGCGATTCCTCCTCGCCGGAATAGCCTACAGCTCGGGACGGATACATATTTAAATATATTTGAGTGTACTGGAGTTAATCTCGTTACTTTACATGCATTAAAGTCCTGACAGAAGCAGCATTCTAAATATTTAAGTCATGCCCGTGTACTGGGGGATTAATCATAGCGCAACTGATAAAATGTTAACGGTCTGTGATGTCAGTTCAGGTTGGGACTGCCGGAGCTAACGTGGCGGCAGAACGTGGCAGCAGGCTCTGGGCTGCAGCTGCAGCCGGCACAGCCCCAACTGGCCCGCGGCAATTAGGGGCATACCGACGGGCCACAGTCAGCGGGCTTTTCTTTCTCGTGACATTCAGGGTTTCCGTGTTCGTTGTCACGGCTTCACCGTCTTTGTCAGCCAGCCCTGCCCAGAGATTGTGTTCATCTCTAATCTCCCCACCGTGTATATGATGGTCTTATTAGGCTCAAATAGCAAGACCGTGAAGGAATAAACCCTCTCATGAAGCAAGGAGATGTGTCCAGGGCTTCTGGGCTGAGAACACACCAGCAAAATTTCAGACTAGAGAACATGTAAGTTTGGGGCCAGTGAGTGTTTTTCTACAGAGAGCAACTCCAGGAAAGAAGCAGCCTTCAGTCCCGTCCGTTCACCTGACATTTATTAAGCAGCTACTATGTGCCTGGGGCTTGGCTGTGGGAAACCTGCCTGGAGGGCACCTGGGACCGGCAGCCGTGAGCAGAGGCCACCCCTCGGTGGTCGTGGCTGCGGTGGCGTGGCTGCGGTGGGCTGCCTGCCCAGGGTGTGGGGGTCCTGTCCTGGCCCCCTGGCCCGGCGACACCCTGCCTGATCCCGGGGACTGGGAGGCAGCGAGAAAGAGGAGGTCGGGATGACGGAGCTCCCCTGCGATGGTCACCTCCCGACCAGCCCTGCAGGGGAGACCCAGGGACCCACCCGGCCCACGGGCATCACCGAGACCCCAAGTACCCCAGACTTATTGCTCCTACAGCCACGCTCCTGGTTTTAAAATAGTGGCATTAAACACGCTGGGGGGGGGGGACACTCACAGGTAAGAAACGAGCCGCTTTCCGCATCGTCTATTGTTTAAATGGAAGCCCGGCGAGCTAAGAAAGGTACAAGAAGTTTTAGGTTTAGCACAAATGTTCCTCCTGCCTGAAAAACCTGCCTACGACAATAAAAACAGGAAGACACTCATTTGCTTCATTCCGGCTGCTGGTTAGAGCTATTAAATGAGTTCCAGTTTCATTTCAATAATGATCATCTTCCTGTAACTTCCCAATCATGCATTTGTCATAATGCAGTCATTTTCTAGCTACAAACAGATCCTCATAATGAGGCAGTTTTTCACATTAGCAACATAACTACATAATAAGAACATCTGCAGTTCCTTTTCCGAGGGACAAGAGCGCGCTTCAATTAAGGCAATGGGGATTGTTAAGTAAGATATAGTATATTTTACTAACAGGACACCCAGACCCTGCCCCGACAGACTGCAAGGCTTCAGTGTGCCTGAATGAACACAGGTTGTAATGTGTAAAAATTAAATAAAGTAAAATTAAATTGCTCAATACAAAGACATCCCTCTAGAGGGTGTTAGTGATTTCAGTGACAAAGTGCTATTTGCTGACAAGTAGTTTACACATTAACCAGCTGAATCCAAGGGGGAAAAATGCCAATAGCAATTATATCACCTTGAGGTTATTAAATGTCCCACTGATAAGTAACTAGGTGAACTTGACCAGGTGATAAACACTGCTGTGAGCAAATGATCGCACAGTGAAGAATGTTTCTCTGTCCTGCTGTTCCTCCAGATAGCTTTTCTTTCAAAAATGACTGTATAAAAAGTTGCATTAAAAATGTGTGGCCGCTGAGGACAAAACTGGCACTTAGCTCCCCCCCAGTACCTCGCGCACCCCCCGCGCCCCCCCGCGCCGCCATCACTCCACCTCCAAAACGTCACGCAAGGTCTGCAAAGGCCTGTTTTCTCTCCCTTTTTTAGGCTTTAAAACGACGCTAAGTTCTCCACTTCATCATCAACTGTCTCCTCCAAGCGCATTTCATCTATAAGAAATTCAGATGCTCGGGAAATTAAAATTTCAAAGATCTGCTGCAAAAAAAAATCAATGGGGCGAGATCAATGCTCATAGAAATTTCATGAACTTTGAACTGATCCGGGATGATGATGAGAGGTGCCTGGAGTTTCAGGCGGCTGACGGCTCCGCGTGCGGATGAAAAGCGGCCCATGCAGCAGAGAGGAGGGCCACGGTTTAGATGGGTTTTCGCTTTCATATTTTGTCCGACAAAAAAATTAATTTTTAGTCTATTTCAGTAACAAGCAAAAATAGAAAAAAAAAATCTGCCTTCCCGACGCGACGTGTAATACCCCCACTTCTTAAGAGCACCTAATGCTTTGCACATTAACGCGGCCACGAAATGAAATCGGTTCCCTTTGCAGCCGATTGCAGGTGCAAATTAATATTGTAAAATGAAGATCAATACATGGACAGGGCCAAATCAATACTGGCTAAATTATTGCTGCATTTTCCTCCTCATTCAAGATGAGTTGTGTTTTCCTCTCAAAGTCAATACTTTGCAGCTTTTCTCATTAATTTCTCAATAAATTTGGCAATGAATTTCAATCACAGAACTCGGCAGGGTGAGCCGGGCATTGTGGCGTGCCTGGGAAACACAAAGGCCACGGCGCTGTGCATCACTCACCGGGGGCGCTGGCCCCAGGAGCCCACCTGGGCCCCGGCCCAGCCCCAGGGGTGGGAGCAAACAGGAAGACTTCGGGTTACCCTTCGTGGACACCGAGCGGCTGACCCCAGGTTGCCCTCCCCAAAGTGACATGGCTTTCCCAGCGTCCCGGCCACGGGGCAGCTCCGACCCGCCCGGAGTCAGCCTCCGGCTCACACCGCCGCTATTCCAGCAGCCCCTCCAACCCGCCAGCCAAAGGGTACTTTCTGTAACCAAGACTTCTAGGATGGGAAAAGTGCCACACTTGACTTCTAATTGGAAGTCAGGTGCCTCCTCATTCGTACGGGGAATATTGTTCTGGTATTCACACAGACAGCCCAGCCCGGCCTGTGCACAGGGACCCGCTTCCATTCACCACCGGCTGGCAGCGGATGGCGGCATTGTGATGTGACACCAAATGCAGAAAAGGGGACAGCTCATCTTCCTTGTTACCAAAATAATACCCTTGCTGACGACTACTGGATTGCATTCAAACAATTCTGTTTACATACCTCAAAGAATACATGGGATTGCAGCTTTTATAGTCATGTGGAAACTACACCTGCCCAGCCCAGCCCGGCAGCTAAGGAAAACGGAGTCACGTGGCCTGTCAACAGCTTTCTGTCCCCAGGGATGGGGAGCCCGGAGACAGACTCCCCATGGTGGCGGCTCCGGGGTGGGGAAGGGGCACAGGCCATCCCATAAGCCTCCCCTCCCCTCCCCGAGGCTGCTCGAACACACGTGAGCTCCCTGTACGTAAGCAGAGCCTGCGAGCAAGAGCAAGGGGAAGGCTAGCCAATAAAAATCGCCCTCAGTACGAAAGGTCTTGCACGATCTGCCATCCTTTCCTTACGAAAGAAAAGTCAAGTGTCCTAGCGTTGCTAACTCTCTCAGAGAGGGTTTTTTTCAAGAAAGGGTCTTAAAACCTAAACAGCAACACAGCGTCCTGCGGAGAGCCATCTCAGCGATGGATCTGCACACTTCAAACCAGAGTAAAATCTGCGCACAGACAAGCTGAAGGAGCTGTGGAGGCAACAGCCCCTCCTGGGGCTGGAGGTGTACCTGCTCCAGAAAGACCCCTACTCCTGTGCTTCCAGAACCAGCCAGCGCCCCAGGGGCACCCATGCCCAGCCCGTCCATTCACGTGCTCGGGGTCCGTCCTCCTCCCTGAAGGTGGGGCCGTCACCCCCCGTCACCGCGCCTGCCCCGCTCCGTGCAAGGTGCACAGAGATACTCAGAAGTGTAACAACGTGGGACTTCGTGAAGATACCAGAGCAACGCAGAAGGGATCACAACATGTTTGACTGTGAGAAGCCAAAGCGAATGTAACGTTCCCCTCTGTGCACACAATAACTTATTCACAAATGTGTGGCGGCCGCATCGCCGTGACCCCCGAGCATCGCAAGCTGACGAACAGCTGAGCGAGATGAGGTCTCCCCGAACAGGTTTTAAGGGAACGCAAAGGAACACCGCTCGGACGCACGCTGTCCTGCACGTGGCCTCCAAACAAGACGCCGAGGGCAAGAGCCAGTCTCCCAACACCGCGAGCCGCAGGGTTCCATCTCCGTGAAACGTCAGGAGCAGCAACGCACAGGGACGGGCCGTGGAAGTGGTTCCTGTGTTCCTGGGGTCCGGGGGTGCAGGGGGAGGGCAGGGGGAGCGGGGAGCGAGTGCTGACGCTTGCACGGTTCCTTCTGGTGTGATCGAAGCGTTGAACGAACAGCGGCTGCCCACCCTTGTGAATATGCTAAAATCCGCTCATGGTACAGTTTGGGGGGATTTTATGCTACACGAACTATATCTGAATAGAAACTAGATTTTAAATGAAGGTAAGGTGTCTAATCTGGATTAGAATATACACGCCAGCTCTCCTCTACCAAGGCAAATACCTTTCATGGTCTGAGTGCCTTCTCGCGGTACAGGTGCTTTGGGCACTCGGGTAACGGAGGGAGGCCCACGGCTGAGTGAACACAGCGGACCCCAGCTGTGGGGAAGAGATGGGGCCGAAGGCAAACGTCCCACTCAGCATAACGTGGCTTCCCAACGTGACTGCCTTTCCGATCTCCATGCAGGCATCTCGAACTCCTGGTCAGGGACGGGAATGTTTTAAGGCAGAGCCTTTGAAGACCTCACCGAGATTAATGTAAATCCCGGAATCCTGCAACCAGAGTCCTTGAACACAGGATTCTGGGTTATGTGCTCATGCAGAATAGTTTTGTGTCCACACAAGAGGCCTCCAAGTCCCCCAGTGTACTGAGACCAGAAGGCCTCTGTGGCCTCACGGGACCTCCCTGCCACCCTGGCCACCCGGCCGCCATCCCGGACTTGCTCCGTCTGAGCTCACACTTGGTCCGTGCTCTTCCCTCTGCCCACGTCCAGGGCCAGCCTCCCCAGCCCCCCACAACACCACCTCTGTTGGAGGTCTCGCTCCAGGAAGACCCGAGTGCCTCCGCTGTCCCTTTTCTTACAGGACAGCACCTTTTGTGAGTATCCATTTCTGTCCTACATCCTGTTCCGCTCCCGGAAGCCTCGGCGGTGGCGGGATCATAAATGTGGCTTGTGCGTCATTTGCCCAGAGCAGCCCAGAACCAGGCGTCAGGCTGCCAGGAAGAAGACAGGGCTCCTTCCGCTGCTGAGGAGCCCACTGCCCGGTGCCACCCGCCCGAGCACCTGTGAGCCCGGAGGCTTTCCCTGGGCCTCTCCACCACCAGCAGTGCCTGCTGCGGGCGGGCATCGGGAAAACCCTGAACGTTCCAGACACCACAGCTAAATCCCAAATCACATAGATAGGAAGCTTCAACATCATGTCCTTCGACGCCATGTTCACCTTTAACGTCATTCCTGTCGGGCATTTTCAAGGGCAGAGGACAGCACTGATGGGAGTGGCTGTAGAATTCTTGGGCGGTGAGGACCAGGGGTGCCTGGGGACAGGTAGGTGCAGGGCTCCAGGCACGACAGGTGTTCACCACCACGGCACCCTGACAAAGCCCACGTGACCTGGGGTGCTGTCATGGAGACTGTGACAACAGACTGTCAGCACGAGTTCCCCCCACCAGCAGAGAGCCGCGTGATGCAGCCCCCACACCTCACGCACGTGCCCCTTGCTTTCGTGGTATTTAAACAAGTCAACCTCTGAATTAACCTCCATTTTAACTGATGACAAGCACAGGAGGCAAATTTACAGCCTTTAGCTGGGGAATACCCAGTAGTCCAATGCCAAGTACATGGTGAAGCGTCCACCTGTGCCATGCCCGTCGTGAAGGTCCTGCTCCCACAGAAATGCTGGAGTGGCTTCCTTGGCCTCGAGGTTTATCCACCAGCCCAGCACCAAGGAGCCCGAAAGCTCATGTGGGACGTTTCTGGACTGGGGGCGTGTTCATTAGAAAAAGCATGAGCTGGTCTCCAAGACCAGCGATGGAGTGATTTTCGTGGTAAAGCCTCTGGTTGACCACCAGCGCCAGGCACCCAGATTCACAAGAATGGGGATGACCGTGGCACTGCGGGCCACCGGCCCCTCCCCCCACCGTCCACTGTCCACGGGGCTGCAATGGGCAAGGCCAAGGTGTGTCCAGCCGAGGGCGGCCTCCTGGGAGAATAAGGGGTGACAAGATGGAGAAGGAATCCAGCAGAATCCCCCATATCCGACCTCCTCGGTGCCCTGATCTGGGTCCTCAATGGTCCTTGATGCTCAGAGTGGGAGAAGACCCAGGCCCTGGGGTCCGTGTGGTCAGGCAGTAGGACCTCCGTGTGTGGGAGACATAAAGCTCACCTCATGAGGGCAGGGAAGGGGGCAATTGCCCAGGAGGAGAGTCACACAGACCCACTGCCAGGCCACACCTTAAAGGAACTTCCTCCAAAGATGACTTACACCAACGTTTCCCGTGATCTGCACTGGCCCGTGTCTCAATGGGAGTTTCTGTATTTAAAATTTAACACAGTCTGTAATGAGTCTTCTCGAGCATATGTGCCATAACACATGCACTCAGGTCCCTCGTGGAACCAAGTTATTCCATATGCTCATTAAGAGCATTTCAAAACTTCTATTTTGGGCCGGGGGGGGCATAGCAAACAGTCCGCATCACTGACTAACAGCTTTCCATTTTGTCGTTCTTATTGAAAAACCATTCTATGAAAGGAATTACTCATCTTGCATTTTCTACCATGAATAAGAAAGGACCAACTGATGTGATTGATAATTTTTTAAAAGTACTTTTTCTAACACGGAGCTTCTGGGATCCACGTCTCAACATGGAACACGCATACGGACAGGTCTGCACACCTTCCCCCCAAACGAAGCAGATACGAGCCCTGAGCTGCGGCGGCCTCGCCGTCCCCACGCCCAGCACACCGGAGAGAAATGCGCTCCCTGCCAGCTTCCAACCTGGGCCCTTCATGTCTTGCCTGACGTCCACCGAATGGGTCTGGCAGGAGGAGGCCTGAGGCCTCCGAGACCGTGGTCACCAGAAAGAAAAACAAAACAGTAGCGTGTGGTTCCTGTTTCCCTTCTTCCTGGGCCACCGCGTGATCTAGTCCTTCTCTGGAGCATGACAAGAGGCGCACCCCTGCGTGGCAGGCTCTCCGCTGGAATGGTTCTGACGCCGACCTTTGTCTTCATCGTTGAAATTGGGGATTTCACCGGCATCATTTGTGTGATTTTATTTCTACGTTTATGATCTCTGCTTGACTCTGCACTTGGGTGGACTGCAGTCACTTTGCGGCACTTCTCCGTGGGCTCCCCCCAGTCCCTGCCCCCGTGCCCTTCCTGAGTCGTTTTCAGAGGTGCGGCCAGCATCCTTGCCAACCAGAGCCTCGAATAAAACCGCGGCTCATGGTCTCATTCGGCCCGTGACTCCCCTCCCCTGGGCCCGCTGGGCAGGTGGGGGAGCAGGACCGGGGACCCCACCGGTGCGGGGGGCTGAGCGGGCGGAGGGGGCCAGGCCCATCTCCTCTGCCCGCCCACATCTCGAAAATCACTGAGTGAAACCCGGATGACCCTTTTGTCCTTTGGGGAAGATAAATGGCTGTCTCCTCTCTGCTACATTTTGTCAGGTTTGGTGCTGGAGAGTCAATACCTTCACCTTGACATGGAAACTTCGTGATTTATCAGTCGGTTTCTCCTCCTGGGTTAGCGCGGCCCCGGGAAGTGCAGCCAATCGGGGCGCCCAGAGCCGACTTTGGTCACAGCCACTTGGAAAACAACCACAGCCCCTCTGATGACAGACAAATGTGTCTTGTTAGCAACTGCCCAAAAGCGCTTGACTTGTACTAATAACAAAAAGGCCATGCTGGTCACCGTGGGTCCAAAGACGGAGCACCCTGTCACCAGCCTGGTTGGGAAATTAGCAAATAATGTTCTTTTCCTTGATAAATGGGTGACAGCTCCCTCTCACCAATCATTTTTAACATTTTGATGCATGCCTATGATCCCACTGGAGGAGCAGAAAAGTTTACTGGCCCTCAATTTTCAGATGATGAATGGAAGTCTCTAAATGTGCGATTTCTATATGAGGTATAGTTCATTTTAAGCAATTCTAGTAAATGGGTGTCACTGATTAGGACAAATAGTCTACTTGTGCAATAGCACAAGCGGTGTGTCTCATTCTCCAGGCCTCCTTCGAGACAGGAGAGCAGGGGACAGCAGTGACCCCGGGAGCCCTCACAGCCCCGCTCCCCAGGAGGGTGCGCGCACGCCCCTCGCCCACTTAGCGTGCCGGCAGACGAGCAGCTGGCTCCCTGGTGTCACGCTGTACCACAAAGAGCAGAGACACGGGGTGGGGGCCCTCCCTCCCCCCGCGGCCCTGAGGAGCCCTGCAAACGACCGTCCCGGGCGATGGGCGAAGATCTGCCCTGTCCTGCCAGGCGGCGAACAAATGACCAATGCCGAGGAGGACTGGGTGAGATCACGGCGGAGGAGCTGTGTGCGGCGCGGACAGCTGGCCCAGCACCCCAACTCTGGATGGGTCCGGACACGCCCTGAGCCAAACACACGGCCCCACCTAGCCCTCCTCACAGAAAGCCAGAGGTCTACCCACCAGGGACGGTGGCCTCCCAACGGACACCCTCCAACCCGGGGAGAGGAACCGTGACACCCACCCGTGGGGCCAACAGAAAGGAACAGACAGGGACCAGCCAAGACCCACCGGGCCTCACCGGCCAGGGCAGGCCCCTCGACGGCCGGAAGCCTCCCCAAACTCCAGGGCCCGCAATTACAACATTCATTTCTCCACCAGGCCCACATACGTGGTTAACAATTTGTAACTGAAGCGAGCAGCGGCTCACGCTGAAGAGAAGCAGGAGCGTCTAGTCAGGCACAGTAAAACCAGTGTGAGTCGTGGGGGCCATTAGGAGTCCTTTGTGCTGTGGCTACAGGGGTCTGTTTGAAGAGCGCAGGCCTGGGGACAGCTCGTTGGTGCCGGCCGTGGTCGGAGGGCACTATTGACTCTACAGCGTGTCACTGTGCTGTTGACAGAATCACATCTGAATGCACACAAAAGATCTTTAAAACACTTCAGAAACATGAGTGCCTTTCAAGGGGGTGACGTGAGGCGGGGGAGAGCGGGGGAAGCCTGCCAGAGGCTACGGGAGGCCCTGGGCTAGGAGACGCTCCTCCCCCACCCCCACCGCCAATGCCAGGACAGCACCTGAGGACAGGGCCACCCCCGCCTTGACATGTTCCCCATTTAAGGCACAATCTAACTTAACACACACAGTATCGGAAAGAACACAAACAGTTAGCAATTACTGGCTGAGTAATGATTTCACAAGCCGGAAGCTGAATGCACGTCTTTGTGCAGAAAATCATCATTTTTATGTCCCCGTCTAGGAAATGCCTTGCAGACCTGAGCTGGGCCCACGCACAGCAGGCAAGCCGCGGCCGCACGCGCTCTGGACGTGTTGACCATCAACTGCCAGTATCTTGGTGAGGGACTGGGTTTGGCCATTGGCAGACGACAGGTTGATTCCTGGTAATTTGTGATCATTTCTTTCAATGAGCAGAAGAGATCTCTACCATGAGGGTGGGCCAGCCAAGCATTCAGGTGCAGGAGGTCAGCCGTGAGCCCCCCGCCACAGGCTGCACCCCCAAATCCTGTGGAATGATGCCTGAAGGTGAGCCACTGGTGGCCGACCAGCCTCAGCTCTTTGTGGAACAGGAAACGCTTCTGCCACGTGGACGCTCTGAGAACACAGTGATACACGTGTGCGGGCACACCTCACACCTGGAAACGTGTCTGTTAACTAGTTTTCGTTCTAACGTGATTCCAATTAGAAGCATACAGATTCCAATTTGTCTTAATCAAGTAACACGGTGATGCCTATATTCTAATTAAAAAATAATTTCTTGTATTGCTCTTAACAATTTGATGTGTTTCTCCTGGTGAAGTTATAAATGTGAAACTGCTCAGTTCGCCCTTTACCACGAGTTTCTCAGGTAGGACGATTTGCCAGGACTGTTTCAATTATTATTAAACAAGCAAACGATCACTATTCGACAAATATTAAAACAAGCATTGCGCTCAGTTATTAATTTGCACTATTCACTTTTAAATGCAGCAAATATCTCATTAATTTAATTTTAGGTGCCCACCCGTTTATATTACATTTTACAGTCTAAAAGGCAATTTACTATTAACTGGCAATTACATACAGAGTGATTGTTAATTCTGCTCCTAAGTGCTAGCCGCTTGAAAATTGTTCTCTCTCTCTAATTTTTGACCTTCTTACAACAGGGGTGAGGCACACTGGGAATACAAAGGACTAGTATGGAAGAGCCGGACATGTCATTTGTGACTCATTCTTTTAATTCACCGTGCTAATCAACTGAGCGGCTGCTGCCTCCCAAGGTAATTGTGCCTTTAGAGTAGTTGAAAGCAGCAGGCAGAAGGGTCTGGATGGATCGGCTTGGCCGGCCTCCCCTTCCCAGGGCGGGGGCAGCAGAGAGCACCCGCACCGGCTCTGGGTTGACTAATCGGGTCTGGTTCTGAAAAATCTGGTGTTTCTCAGATCACTGTAAACAGATCATTTAGGCCCTTTGCCTCTGGCGGGCGGGGCCCCTGCTCTGCGCACAGGTCCATTATCTCCGGGCCGGCTGCCTCGGCCGGGAAGGTTCCATGAGAGGGTGTCCCGGCAGCCTCCGGGACTGATGGGAGCCAGATGCCCAAGGGACGGCGCCCTCCCTGAAGGGGCTGCATGCCCGGGTGCTGACGTCCAGAAGGGCTGGCTCAGTTTTCAGTGGGGGCAGTGCAATTCCCCGTGATTGCTTCATTGTCCCCATCAATTTCAGGGCAATGCAAATCAGACAGAAGCTTCCAGGTCAGACAGGTTATGACCCCACCTTTCCTCTGCTCCCTGAGAGTGTACGGGCCCCCGTATCCCTTACACAGCGTTTGAAATGTATATTCCTGTTAATGATTGGGGTGTGGGGAGAGGCGATATTAGCCTCCCGCTAGGAAAGGCTGAGCTCACTGAATGGCTTCATTGAAACGCAATTCGTGGGAGAACGCTTGACGGAAAAAATCCCCAAAGCCTTGGGCAGCAGGGACCCCGCACCAGGATCCCCAGAAGCCTTGGGCAGCAGGGACCCCCCACCAGGATCCCCAAAAGCCCAGTCAGCTTGGGGTGCACCAGATGTCCACAGCAGAAACGGAAGACGGCTTCGGGCCGGCGGGAGGCGGCTGGCGCTCACCAAGCTATCGCCCTCACCCTGAGCAGGGAGGAGGTGAGCACCCCTACCCTTGGAGGAGAGGAGGCCCCCGGCCAAGAGAGGCGTCCTGCACAGAGAGCCGCCCGACCCTGGCAAGGCCACGCTACAGGCCCCGCGCCCGTGACTACCGCCGGCCGGTGACAGACGCCCCACCCTCGCTCACGGTCAGTCTCTCCGGCACCTGTTTCCCAAGCTCAGCCTGGCCTCTCCTGCCATCAGCGGGCAGGGCGGGGAAGGTGCACGACCAGACCTTCCTGCCATCGTGGTCTTACAACGGCCGCTGACCACCCCCGACCCCAAAAAAAGCCCGCAGCTGCAGAGGTCAGATCTGGGAAAGGACCCCCTGAAGGCACCGGCCAAGGGCTCTAATCAGGGTGGGCAGACTAAGCAGGAAAAGCCCACTGTGCGCCCGCTCCCCTGCGGATGGGGCAAGTCCGTCTGGCCACTCTCGGACACGCTCACGGCAGTGCCCTTCACCAACTAGAACGCTCCGGTCCTGTGGCAGCCATGGGCGCCCACACACCACGTGGCTCGTGAGCGGATAATAAATGTCTCCTCCTTGGAGGGACTGGGGATCCTTGTGGCTCTTACCCTAACTGTCCACAGAAGGTACTGCTCTCTGCATGCCCACCTGGGACAGACAGCGCCCTTAAGTTCTCCCTGACCCCCACAAAACCCATGGGGGGAGGCCGAGGAGTAAGCAGAGCTCAGCAACATCAGGAGTCACAGGGCCCAGGTCCTTGGGCCAACAGTGGGCAGAGCGGAGCCTCCACGGAGCAAACTCACAAGCCAGAGGCCCTCGGAGGTGCCGTACCCACACCAGGAAGCACAGAGTGGGGTGTGGAAAGCGCGCAGGGGCACGACTACAGCTTGCACACAAGGATGGGCCCACAGTGGGTACGGGACACCCAGAGGGCACAGGATGGGACTCTGGCCGCACCTTCCAGGGACCCAACCCGATACTGCACTGGCCGCACAGTGCTTGCTTGTTAGAGACGTACAGAGTGCTTATTAGATGCCCCACATTTCATAACCCTGTTTTGCATGAGACACACGGGGGCCTCGCAAACTGGAGGAACTGCCCTTCTCAGTCTCTGGGTCTTCCCAGGAAGCCAAGAGCATCTGGACCCTGGCAGTGGGCCCAAGGATGTTCACCCATAGGTTTTTTGCTACACCCACTCTCCCTTGGTTCCTGGGTGGTTCTCGGCTCCTGGGAGCATGTGCCGGTCCCACAGGAGAAAGCGGCCCATAGTGTGGGCACCTCTCTCCCACCTTGACCATCTGGCAGGGTGTGGCGTTTTGGGGAGGATGACAGAGGAGGAAACTGCCCCCGCTGAGGACCCCAGGTATCACTGGCAGGCAGGCTATCGAGGGCCCGGGTGCCTCTGGGGACAACAGCCATGGCTCTCTGAGAGGACCCAGGTCAGCACACCCCTGAGCTGATGCTGGGCCTGCAGGAAGTGGTAGTGAAGGAGTTTGTTTTCCATTTCCCACCCAAAGCTTCCTACAAGGGGCAGTGGGTGAGTAACCCCTCCTCCCTCCTCAAACTACTAAGTGGAAGGGACCTCTGCACCCCCCACATCCACCCGCCTGGTGGATGGAGAGGCCTGCATCCCAGGGGGAGCCCAGACCCTCTCCAGGACGTCCTGTAGCCGGCACTGCGTGTGGTCAAGGCCGCAGCCCCAGCCCAGGCTCCGGGCATGGAACCCCTGCCCCCGCCCCCCTCACCACACAAGCACATCGAGGCCACAGCAGGAGAGAACAGGGGCCTCTCCCTGTCACCCGCGTGGGGTTGCAGCAGGTGCCATCCATCAGTACAAACCTTCTCACGTCCTAGAGCTTTTGCAGTTGGCTAGGACCGAAAATCGAAACGCAAAGACACTCTGAGTTTATCGATGGTGTTTCTCAATTCCACCTCAGACAAATGGTGTTAACGCAGTGCCTTGTGGGCAGAGCACGGTGTAGGACCACTCTGAGAGAACGTGCCATTTCAGAGGTGACCCTTTCTGGTGACCCAAGTTTGAGACCCTCGCAGAAAACGGGTCCTCTTTTAGAAAGAGCAGAGGGCCTGGAGCGGACACCTGGTTTCCGTCAGCGGCCCATCTATTATGGCATGTGTGGCCTTGGGCACATGACCTGTGCTTCATCTCTGAGTCCCAGTGTGTGCAAATGACAGCAGCACCACGAGCAGCCACGCGGCGATAGCACGGGCACCCAGGGCCGCGCCCCACAGACCAAGCACACGGGCAGCTGCCCAGCGGAGGCCGGAGTTGACTTGCTACCGACAAGCCCACCACCTCGCTCCACAGGCCCGAAGCCAGGGGGCCATGGGTACGGGGAGGGGCCCAAGAGCTCACGGCCTGTGGGGGCTACACCTGTCCACAGCATCGCTGACTTGGACGAGGCTGCAGAAACCGTGCACCCCACTGACCCAACCCTCGGGCCAAGGGGGCCTGGCCTGTCCTTATGGGGAACCCGCCTGTGCAGGCTGTCACTGGGAGGAACCGTCCCCCACTTGGGCACTGAAGTCGGAAACGTGAACTCACCGGTGTAGACAAACCGCCCAGGAGCACCTTTACAGAACTGCTTGGATTTGTAGGACAGGGTGACTTCAACGACTCCAGGAATGTGCCGCGGCGGGGTCTGCACCCGGATGGCGTGGGGGGTGATGAGCTGCGAAAACCACACGTGAACAGGCTTTCAGAGGCGCTGGCCGGGGAGGGCGGGCACTCGTCGGTGGGACACAATTACCAAAATGAGCACAAATTGGCCCATCATCCCGGAATGCTCCCTCCTAGCTGTCACCCAGAGCCCGGGGTTCTCCAGTGTTCTTTAAGAAAAATATCTGCAAACGATCCCGGGTTTTACTTTGCAGGAAAGGCCACAGGGCATCATTCATATGAAAATTGCCACCATATGTCTCCTTAAACCTGCTTCTAGTAATTCTAGCACACTAATTGTTGCCCCGCACAGAGGGGACCTCCTACGGCAGGTTTGAAACCCCAGGGTCGGGGGAGGGGGGGAGGGAGGTTCTGTGCCCACCCACCAGAGAAGCCCCAGCCACAGGTGAACCGTCAAGGGACGGGGGCGGGCGTGACAGGGTGCCCGGGGTCGGTGCACCACGGACAGCAGGCCAAGCCGCTCGCGGGACAGCCCCGCCAGACGCGGCCCGAGCGCGCAGACTTACCTCGCTCCACACCAGCATGGTTCCGAACACGACTTGCAGGCCGTCGAAGAAGTTGTCTCCAATTATGATCACGGTGGCTCCCCCCGTGGTCCAGCCTTCGCTGGGGCTGATGGCCTTGATGCACGGAGTGGCTGCTCGCACAAGACAGAGAACGCACACCTTAGAGCCCCGGCCCGGACTCCGGCCACTCTGCCCGCCGCGGGTCATGCTGGCGCAGCAGGACGAGAGGAGGGCCGCTCCTCCAGGCGGCACGCAAAGGGCAATCGTACATCAGCATGTTGATGTGTTTAAAGCAAACTATTAAATGTTTTATAAAGCAAAGGCCAAGCCACAGAATACTGGTGAGCAA
>NC_142132.1:3015000-3032500 GCF_024610735.1 Ursus americanus | reverse complement strand
GAGTGAGGCCCCCCCATAACGGGAGAGGGGAAGCAGGAGAGGCCCCCGGCGGCGGCCCTGAGAGGGGCCCCTGGTGAGGGCAGCGCGACATGAACCAACATAAAGGATGGTGCAAAGAAAAAGAAGCATTGCAAATAAAAAAAGACATGTAACATGTGTGCCTACCATTTTCCAGATAAGAAGGGGCCGTACCTTCTGACGGGTCTAGGCGGCGGGCCCGCCGCCCGTGTTTGGAGTTGTTGTGCACAAACATGTTGTCGGACACGGCCAGCACGTGGCCGTCCACGTTGACCGTTGTCGACACAACAACCTGCAAAGACGAAGCGGATGTGAAACGAGCTGGCGGAGGAAAGACGGAAGCCGCCGCCAGCCCCGCCGCGCGCACTGAGCGAGCCGCCCGCGCTCCGACGCCTCCCGGCCGCCAGCGCCCCAGCTTTTTGGCGAGTGGGGGTGGGCGGGCTGTTTTGCTCTGTTTTGACTCAGGATTGCTGCTCTTCAAAGCCCGCTACACTAATGACGGTTTAATCTCCTATTATGCTAACAAGTGAATTCAATTCAGAGAAATATTCTTCTAGCCATTAGCTTCAGAAACACCCCTCCAGTCGCTCATTTTAAAGCTGCTGTTTTGATTGATCTGTTCACATATTGATTAGTTTATCTAATTAAAATTAGTTCACTTGAGACTGTCGTCCCTTGAAGAGTGGTGAGGATTCAGAGTGCCCAAAACGGGCTTCCTAAATCAGAAGCACTCCGGCTACCCCAGCCCATCAGCCATGATCCCTGGGTCCATCTGACAATCCCATCTAACGTCTGGTAACGAACCTTCCCGTGTCTGAAAAGACTGAGCTGTGAGTAGTGACCGTGTCTTCAGTCCAGAACAAGCATCCTTTCTCAAGTTCCCTGCGGAGGCTGGCAAGGACCCTGGTGCCAACGGAAGGACCCCTTCCACTGTGGACAGCCTTGCCGACCCAGGCCGCCCAGAAATGGCACCTTTTAATGGACTCGGGAAATGGGAAGTACTACCCGGCCTTAAGATTTTTCTTCAACAGAGGGGGGCCCATGTGGTCCATTATTTCCAGAAAAGCTGATACGAGTATCAAAGACACAGGCCCTGGTTTAGTCTGGGTCTCACAGCAGGACTCGTGTGGCTGGAGTCAGCTGTAGGGTGAGGGGAGCCCGGCCTTGGCCACGCGTGGCCAGTGGTGAGAGCCAGTACCAGCTCAAGAAGCACAGCTCCAGAGAGAAAAATGTGGCTGGACAGGAGAGGAGGGAACCGGGAGGGTTCCCAGTCCACAGCTGCTCCCCCCGCCTGGTCTGCATATGTCCAAACATGCCATGGAAAACAACTATCGAAAGCCAAAGCTACAGTGGACCTTGGTTAACGGAAACTGGTTCATCCCATGTAACCAATGTACCCGCCAATGCAGGACATGAACACCAGGGGCAACTGGGAGGAGGCTGCCCCCAGAGGGTGCATGGGAATGCCTCGAACCTTCCATGGATTCTTCCCAAAAGCCTAAAACTGCCCTTTAAAAACTAGTCTGTTAGAGGAGCCTCAGGTGACTCAGTTGGTTAGGCGTCCAACTCTTGATTTCGGCTCGGGTCATGATCTCAGGGTGTGGGACCGAGCCCCGCCTCAGGCTCGGTGCTCACCAGGGAGTCTGCTTGAGATTCTCTCTCCCTCTCTGCCCCTTCCCCCCCCTAAAAAAAATTCTGTTAGAAAAAAATAAAGTATCAAAAATAAATAGCTTTTTAAGGATTAAAAAAAGGTCAAAGCTGCATATATTTTTTATATATGCATACGAATACATGTGTAATTGATTTTTCCATAAAAAATCTCCGGCCCCACAGGAAGATTGTGAAGCAGGGGCCATACCCACTGTACCCCCCAAAACTCCCTCCCAGGGGCAGCTCCCTTGATGCTTCTTTCCTGGGTGGGCCTCACCAAGACTACTGGAGTCTCACAGTATTGGGCCCCTCTGAGCCTCAAACACTGTGGGTACCACCATCGGCGTCCCCACGTCCAGCCTCAGACATGTCATCTTCTTCTCATCAACGGCCGCCCACCTATGGGGCAGGCGTGTGCGGTGCCCTGGCAGCCTCTGCCCCCAGGATGCAGGGCTCGGGAGGACCCACACCATCCCCTGAGCAGCAGGCTAGGCCACGGAACGAATGCTGAGCCACAGACTTGACCCTCTTTGAGTTCTTAGACCACGATACATTAAAGAAGCAAGAAAGGTAAAAATAAAAATAAGAAAAGGACACTGTCTTTGCTCTGCCATCTCTATATAGGTCAGCCACCCAGGGAAAAGCGTGTGGCTCAGCAGAGGGAGTGGACGGCTGGGTTCTGCTCCTTGGCTGGGGCCAGCCCCGCAGTGTGCCTACGGGAAGGTGCTGAGTTTCTGAAGCCAGCTGGAAATTCTGTGTAAGCCCTGCCAAACTCTTAGGTCCAGTTCAACCTTCTGAGAGGTGGGATGATGAGCTAAGGAGCAGAGTAAATCCTTCTAGTAACTGTGGGCCCACTCGCCACTGACGGCATGTTGGCCAAAGGCAAGACAGTGTGCACCCTCCACTCCGCTCTGATGGGCAGATACCACTGTCCAGCCTGGCGCCAGAAAGTGGAGGCAGGCCCAGCTGTTTACAAGAGACACGGTCCCCACCTGCAGAGCATGACTGTGGACCAGCCCACAGACCCTTCTCTGATGGCCTGGTTGGCTGTAAAGACAAATGTCACATGTCCTAAAGGACTGGAATATAAGTTAAATTTCTAAAGATGACCTTGAGTGGTTTGCTGGTAAGTCATCCAATCTAGCATTCATTCTTCTCTGGTTGGTAGGGACTAGCAGCAGTTCTGTGTCCCGGCCCAGAATATTTTTACAATTACGATCAGCAAAATAATCCATTGTGCGTGGAGTACCTCTCACCCTGAAGTAACCTCTTAATCATTCACAAAGGCAAGAAAAATAAGCACTCAGTGATAACCCATCCAACACTCCACCTTCTCTCCTTGAGATGAAATCCTCTTTAACAAACCAGAATATGACTTAGCCTGCATCCAGGAACATGGTCTAGCAATTAGGCACGGGTGTAAGGAAGCAAGAACACATCAACCCTGAGGGAAAGGAAGCTGAGCTGGGAGAACATTCTGGAATTTGTAAGGGCCCGCATCAAACAGGTGCAGCTCCCCTCATGAGGAGGGCCCAAGGTCTTGTGCCTACCCAGCAGGCTGCACTGTGGCTCTGCCCCATGAAAACTCCACCCATCCATCCCTAAAGGAAGACCGTTGGGCATGGGCTCCAAGTTCTCATCAACTGTGCATGGCTACGTACAGCTGAGGAAATGGGCTCCAGATGAACAAACATATTCGAAGAGATTCTGAAACAGTCCTTCTGAAACACCTACGAGACTCACCGTGGCTGAAAGTCCGAGGGAACCCGGCTTAACCTGCAGCTCTGAGAACTCGAACTCCCAGGTACCTGGCAGCCCAACGCAGAGGCCGGGCGTGGCACACCGCCCCAAGAGGTGCACCTTATAAGCCAAGGTCACGTTTTCGGAGCCCAGCGTGCACAGACTCGGTGAATCTGGCGTACTGAAGAGGCTGAATCATTTTTAAAGTGATGTGATTGAAATATTTTATCAAATGAGCCACTTCTGGTTTGCTCCCAAGCCCCTGGAGAACTAGAGACTGTTTTCTGAACAATCGCAACATCAGAGAATTCAAACTTCATGTTAAAAGTCCGGACCGTGGCCCGCGTGCCTTTGAGAGAAGTGTACCTGGAATCTCCGCATATCTCGAGGGTTGCCTGCATTCTTCAAACAGTTCTGATTGCACTTGAGGAAAAACTTTAGAAAGAATCTATAAAAATACAAAAAACGGATATGTGTTAGGGTCACGAGACAAACTCACAAACTTCAAGAACGACACTGTTGCGCAGGCAGTGGCGGAGGCGACCCGCCACCGCGGCTCGCCGCCTGTAGGGGGCAGTACCGAGAGACGACTTTGGAGGCGCCTGACAGCCAGCACAGGAGATGTCCACAGACTTCCATCTGTCTCGACATTACGGGTCTCTAAGCTTTATGACAAGAGCTGCGACTTAGACTGGCCATCCCTTGCCTGGACCTTTGCACAGTGACCACTGGGGAACTGTCCAGCCCAGACGGGGCTGCCAGCTTTGGCAGATAAAACACAGGATGCCTGGTTACATCTGAGCCCTGGACGGATGACAAAGTTCCTTAGGTTCTTACGTCCCAAAGCATCCCTAGCCTCAAACACCGCTATTTAGCCATAACTTCAACGGAACTGGACGTACCCAACTTTATCTGGCAGTCTAAGCCCAGAGGACACCGCTGCCCAGGTAAACAGACTTTCCAAGACCAATTTTTTAAGTTACAGTGGGCGCAACTCTTGATAAGAGAGGATTTGAGGGTGTTTGTTAAGGATTGCAATGACTTCTGTGAAGGGTCTACATGTGTTTTTGAGGAAATAATCGGAGATTCTGATATGGCAATGAAGCTGTGGCTCAGGCGGAGAGCAAGGAGAAGCAGCCCCCAGCCTGGGCTCGGGGGCGAGCGCCTTTCTATTTCCCGCCAAGCCTGCCCTTGTGCTTTGAGGCATGAAGATGCAGGGGTCCTGACAGTGTGTTGAGATGCTGTGACAAAAACCTCATCACGCTGTCCCCTCCATGCCCGTGTGCTCGGTGACAAGGACAGAAGCTTTGGCTCACAACGTAAGCGCATGGGCGTTGGGCACGGGGGACGCACCGGGGGGCGGGGGTCTCTGGGCCGACATACGTGCCCTCTTCTGTGTCTGTGCGTCCCGTCCAGCAAGGCTACTAACAGAGCTCCCCCGGTCTTTTCTGTCTCCATATCACCCGTCCTACTTGAGGATCACTCGTTTTTCACGAAGTTGCACGTGATTTCCTTGAGCTCAACCTGACGGTCAAGGTTCCTTGTTGACAATTATCATATCAGAAAGCAAAAAGGACCCCGTGGACGAAGATTCGCGTCTCTAGCTGCATCCCCAACATGTCCCGGCAACTTCTCTGCACAGCCGGAGAACAGCCAAGGGACGGGGAAGAGGAGAGCGGCCACGTCGTTCAACGTTCTTGCACAGCACCAGGCCTCGCCATTTTAGGCCAGAATTGACATCTTTTATTAACTCCCTCACCTCCACGCTCAGCTCGCGGCACCCCAGCACCATCTGCCAGCGGCACACAGTAAGTTACTTGATATTCCTCCCACCGATTTTGCCTAACAGCCCCGTGCAATTAAGCCGCACGCGCTCTGCAGAGAGGGAAATGAGACGCACCTGCGGCCGCGCGGCGCTGACTGCACCGGGAAGGCCTAACAAGGTGAGGGCGTCGCAAAGTTATCGTCCTGTCAGGCAATTAGGGCTGCACTTCGGGGACAGCCACATGGCGCAATTACGCCACACATTACCGCCCGGCTAATCTTCCGAGCAGGCGCCGGCCGAGCGGCTCTCCTCTGCACGGAGCCGTCTGCGGGAGCTTTTGTCCTGGGAACGATTTTTCTTTTTGGACCCTCCCCCTGCCCCCTCTGGAGGAGGTTTCTTTAAATTCCTTGATGTCAAAAAAAATTAAATAAATTCCTTGATGTCTTTTTAGGCGGTTCACCCTTCACCTCAAAGACAGCAGAGCGTGTGCTGAAGGGGGTCTGGGGGCGGGCGGAGGCAGGGCCCGGCGCTCTCGGGCCTCGACTACCACCGGCACACAGCCGGGCACCGGGCCGCGAGCACCTCTGCGCTCTCGGGGCCCGGCTCGGGTGCAGGTACAGGCGCTGATGTGGGAGGTGGCCCTGGCAGTGTTGCCTCAATCCCGAGTGTCTCATGAGCCGTGGACGCGCACGGCCCCGGGGCCAGGACCCCCTTCACGTGCTCTGGTCCCAGTGACACGGACCCAGTACCGTGCCACATCGAGGGCCGGAGACAGGGAGCTTCGGCCGGGAGGAAGAGGAGCCTCGTGCTGACTTTCCCGCCTTGTCTGGGTCGTGATGAAGTGGAGGAGTCCGCGAGGCCTCTTCCTAAGGCGGGTGGCACAGGAGAACCAGCGTGGGGCCGCTGACGCCGGAGCCAAGCAGGGCCGGCACCGAGGGCGCAGAGACGCCGGTGCCGACGTTTGGGGGCGTGAGGTCGCTGGGTGCCCTCCACGTGAAGTCAAATGGTAATTCTCATCCTTTTACTCAATTACCCTGTAATTGGCTTTTTTCCTAAGAAATATCTGACAACCACTTTACATATCTCCCTTCCAGAGTCTGGTACACAAAGGATTTAATACTCTTGTTATGAAAGGAAAAATCTTTCCTATGTCAGAAAATCTTTGGCTTTAACACCAATAAACTCTCTATTACTGCTAAACATGGATTTGCTGCTCGATGGCAAAGAGGCGATAAAAATTCGAACCTGTCATTAGTACATTATGCTTAATTGTGTACAGTGTGCTTCCCATCGCATCTGTTGGCCCATCATCAAAATGACCATTATGTACACTAATTCCCTGACCCTGTCTTTATTTCCCTAAAGAGCCATCAGCTTTCACAGTAGGTACCAGAGTAAATCAAGCTTGAAATATGGGCTTTATTTACTTGTTTCTCTCAGGCAGGAGGGAAGGCAGCAGCCCAGGGCAAACCGCTGCACATCCGCAGAAACTCCCCAGTAATATTCTGCTCGGAGACCGCACACACTCCTGGAAAGTTCTCAGTAGCGATTAGAAGGGGGGAGAGGTAGGATCTCATTACTTCGGAAACCAGGTTTCGGCCTGGAGAGCGTGCGGGGATTCACAGAAGAGGCCACACGAGCGACCCCGAGGGCGCACACGGGCGGGTTCCGGGGGCCGCCGCCTCCCGGGCACCAGCACCTGGGAAAGTGGGCGCAGGGCCGCGGCTCCAGCCACAGTACCTGCGGTCCACGCTGCAGAGCCCCGGGCAGGCCCTCATGTCTGCGGGGACCTCGACCCAGCAGAGCCCGGCCACGGCTGCGCCGGCCAAGCCAAGTGAAGCTCGGTCCTGGCTGTGTCCAGACCAGAGGCTGCGGCGCCCACAGGAAGCTCGAGGCGGCGGGCGAGGACCCCATGAGCGGGGCCATCGCAAGACACGGGACCAACCGTTTCGACGGGAGCCCATCCTCAGCATCCCCACAATAAGGGGCAAGCCCCCACCGCAGTCACTCATTTCAGAGTCTGCTCCACTTCTGTGTGTTTAAGCTATGAATTAGTTCATTTATATTTACTTTTATGAAGCTGATTAACCAGAGCTTCTCTATCTGATGAAAATCATTTTAATTGTAGTGTTAGGCTCCTGTGTAATATCCATTACATTATGAACTGTTTAAATTCTACACGGGCATTGTATAAATTGGCCCTTTGTGTGCGCGTAGGCAATTAGGACAAACAGCTCTCCTTTAAACGGCTGCACAACTTTGTGGTGGTGTTCAGGACAATCAGAAACAAAGGAGGCTGCTTAATTGTAATTTAATGGAATATCAAGGAGTCCGTGGCATTAGACGCTGGCAACGGAGAGCAGGAGAGAAAAATTAACTGCAATTATGTTTGATTAAAGCTATCCTTCTCAATAATCAGCAGTCCTGACAGGCCATGGGGCTCTCGTGGGTTCCAGGATGGCAAAAGGTGTTGAGCAATATTAGGGCCAATAAAGGGGATATTAGCATAGCTAATTACAGCCCTGCAAAACCTGTAAAGGGGGCCTCTGTGTATTGTAATGTGTGAAATAATTGGACAAGGCCGTTATCAATTACATAAGGAATGAATTTGGTTTGTCAGAGAAAAGCTGATGAGATGCATTTCATCTGACACCATTCCCTTCCCTCATGTTTCCAGTAGCTAAGAACTTGCCCACTTGTATCAAAAGCTGCAACTTACCAGTGGCCAAATCACTGATAAAATTATCTTGCCTGCAAGTGTTAGGTAATTAATACCACTCATCCTCACCGCCGTCCCTGCACTGCTGCTTCTCACCTAACTGAAGCCACTAATCATGTAATAATGATTTTTTTCCCTCTGGTCAAAGGAGAAATAGATTGTCTCCTCAGAAATGCAGTGGGCTTGGCGTGCGCACCCTGGTGATTGAGGAGAAAAAAGGAACTTTGAGCAGTTTTAATTGCTTGCCTTTTGCATGTGGGTATCACTTGTTTGAAATTACCTCCTCTCGGCATTTCGGGAATCCTATATGCAGGGACTTTTTTTTAATTGTTTTTTAAGATTTTATTTATTTATTCAACAGAGATAGAGACAGCCAGCGAGAGAGGGAACACAGCAGGGGGAGTGGGAGAGGAAGAAGCAGGCTCATAGTGGAGGAGCCTGATGTGGGGCTCGATCCCGTAACGCCGGGATCACACCCTGAGCCGAAGGCAGACGCTCAACCGCTGTGCCACCCAGGCACCCCTTTTTATTTTTTTTTTAATTTTTAATCACCAAGTCTTAGACTCTTCCAGAGCTTGGTCTCGCCCGTGCTTGAAAACGTGAGTGACAGCATGCAGCAAGGGGTGAGCCCGACAGGCCGTCCGAGGAGTCCTCAGCCCCCATCTGAGCACAGGCTAAACGCTGGGCTCAGAGCAAAGAGCTCAGGCTTGCGACAGACCCCTCCCACGTCTCAATTCCAGCCTCTGTCCCAGCAGGCACGGCCTCCTCTTCTGGTCCTCCACTATAGGCAATATGGGAAATTTGAGTCAAGAATGAAAAATATTGGGGCGCCTGGGTGGCACAGTAGTTGAGCGTCTGCCTTCGGCTCAGGGCGTGATCCGGGCGTTATGGGATCGAGCCCCACATCGGGATCCTCCACTATGAGCCTGCTTCTTCCTCTCCCACTCCCCCTGCTTGTGTTCCCTCTCTATCTCTGTCAAATAAAATAAAATAAAATCTTAAAAAAAAAAAAAAGAATGAAAAATATTGATATCATTTTCTGGTGGGGGAGGGGGGATCAGGGGGTGCTCGCCTTTCCATTTTAAGGCTGAGCTCTTAATAAGCAGCAAATGAAGACGGCCATGGGTAGACCTCCGTGTCATCAATCAGAAAACCCAAAGCTTCCGTGTGTGAATCATGGTGCTGAGAGCTTCCGGAGGTTCCCAGAGAATCCCATTCCAGACCAAGCCCCACGCTTGTAGTTCCCGAATCCAGAACACAAAACCAGGAGGCTATTTTCATAACGTTGACTTGACAAGAAAGAGTGTGGGGTACCAAGCAGAAAATGCAGCTGGCAAAGTCCCCGCCCACTGGGGGTGGCCAGGGGCCGGGAACAGGAGTTTGGCGGGGGGGAGGGGGGGGCAACACCTCAGTGGCCCAGGGTCTCCTTTTGGTGGCGATGGAAGTGTCCGTACCCACAGAGGGGTGGTGGTTGCACAATCCTGGGAAGGTACTAAACACCCCTGAATTGCGTGCCTTAAAACGATTAATTTCATGTTCTGTCAACCCACAGCGACTCACCCCAGCCCCCAGTCCCCGCCCCGACGTGGAGGAGTGCGTGGACGAGAGCAGGGGCCTCTCAGGGACTCGGGGCTGTGGCCACCACTGCGCTCTTGAAAGGAAACAGTTAAAGAGTCAAATTAAAAGATAGAGCCTTTAAGAGACTTTTCCCTGACTGATAAGAAAGTGACCAGTGGAGTGCTTCCTTGAAGTCCCTGCTAATTACTGGGAAGTCCCTGAAAGCAGTGGCCGCAGCTGTGGTGTACGCGCCCGGCCATCAGTCGCTGGAGTATTGATTACTGAGCAATTCTAGCTGATCGGGTTCTGGTGCTCAGAGACAATGTGCTTCCTTCACAAAACCTGTAATGAGCAGTTCCTATACAAGACTACATTCTGCTGACATCAGATCTGTGCACCGAGATAGCACACAGGTCAATACGGATCGGATTTCCAAAATGCGAGGGTCTGAATGTCAGGCCTCTCTTTTCCTCCCTCTCCTGCCATTAGCTCTTACTGGGCTCACGTTCCGTAATGCCATACGGGAGGAAAAGTCTGCTCCATTAGGCTGATTTATTCTTCAAATATGCCATGACAAATTGCTCCAACACCAGACTTATTAAATTCTTGTACATTTCAAGTTATGGGTCTCATATACTTGTAGGGCCTGCATGACGTCATAATGGAGGGGCAGAGGGTGACGGTATTGAATTTAACAGCCGTGCCCAGATGTCCTCCGTGAGGGGGCCCCCTCCCCGGCGAGAGGCCCGGGGCCGCCCAGCTCTCCACCATGGGATCCCGGGCTCCGTGCGCGCCGGCACCCCGCGCGCGGCATCCTGCATGTAAATATAGGTGTAGGAGGATTTGAAAACATCCACGGCTTGACTCGCGGTTCAACAATTACTGGCCTTTGTCTGGGGGTTCCTGGTCTACTGTGGCAGAGCCTGTCTCCAGCGGACTAGAGCTATTTTACTTCCCTTCTCTGTAGTAACCACACCGCATTAACGATATTTGTACTACAATCACCAAGGGACCCACTTCCCAGATTCTATCACTTCTTTATCTCCTGACAAATACCTCACTATCGAACATTATTAGGTTTAGAAAATTAACCCTTCACGGTCTGGGCCGCACGAGGCCCCACCATCCCTCCAAAGAGCCTTATCGCTAAATTTCTGCTATAATGGTTTTTCTTTTCATCACATTTTCACCAGTGGCTGTCGGGAGGCACTTGCAGATACCACGATCTTGTACTTTTGCAAGATTCTCATTAAATTGATGCCAAGGAGACCTGATGGGATTTAATAGCTTTGCCGGCCAGTTCGATAGCCACGTCCATAACAGATCCTGCCAAGCCTTCGTCTTGGAGAAATTTGTATGACTTGCATTAAACTTTTCCGGGTGGTTTTAATGTGTTCAGATAAGTAAAACCCAGGCAGACACTTTAAACGCAAACGCGTCCCGGAGTCCTATGCCTTTGTCAGCTCCCCGACCCGCCTCGCTGTCAGGATTCTAGTTAGTATTTTCTGTAACTGTTCCTGATATTTCATGATAGTTTTGATAAGGTTATCTGTTTAAAAGAAGTCAACTGCACAACACAAAAGAAATGTGAAGTGCACTGTATTTACACTAGGGTTCTTGTTTCAAGTGCCTATCTTTCTTTTCCTCTTTACCTATTTCTCTATTTCTAATGGGCGATGCAGCATTGACATTATTTCCCCACCAGATCATTCGCCCTGTCAATCAGTCTGTATTTTGTCTTTCGCTGTGGGCTCATTAAAACAGCTTCCTCACTCCCTCTGGACACTGCTCTATTTGCCAGCTCTGATCACAAAGCTCCTTATTTAAGAAAAATGCCAGCATCACTTGGCTCACATCAGATGCACCCCCTGACTTGTTGCCAGCTCCAGGGGAGACTTCTCACAGAGACTTTGTGCGCAGAGATGAAGTGCCTACGCGAACCGAAACTTACGGTTTCAAACCCCTCCCACCGCGCGCGGGTGCCTTTTTCAGGATCTGAAGAGAACAGGCATGCTCTTCCTGCCACGCTGACTTCAGATGGCTGTGGAGATCGTTCTCAAAACAAATGTATATTTTTTTTTGTTTTTCGGGGTTCCCCCCCACAATCTCTAAGTGGGAAAGATGTTGTTCATCTTCTCCTGCTCAGATGCACGCACCCCCCCCCAAACCATGCCAGCTTGCTTAATTAAGAACTATCATCTTTGTGGGCTGAATTATTAATAAAAAAAATCACATTTTAAATCAAGCCCATGCACGCACACAGGACACCAGTGTCGAACCTGCCTATGCCGGCCTCTCTCGCCTTTTAGGTCCTGATTAAAAACTTATTAAAACATTATAAATGATTAATGGGAGCACAGCTCTGAGTGGCAATTATTAGTTTTAATGCAGGTAATGCAGCTTAATGAGGGGGCACATGTGTGCAAAGCTTTAACTTCATTACCCCTGCGTGTCAACAAATACAAGAGAAATGTGTGTCCAGGTCATCCATTACTCGAAACAGCACTGAGCCTTCCCTCTTCACGTCCCTTTGTTGATGAGCCAGGAGCCATAAATTAATCCTGGTCTGTGGCTCAGGGAAGGGCCAAGGTGTTAAAATCACGGTAAACCTCGCTCGGCTCCCCACGCCGCCATACAGCTGTCTGTGTGAATATTCCACAGATGATCTTTTCTGGGGCCTTCGGCACACGGGGATTTTCCCCTGGAGTTGTGGCAGGCTGTCATTGTCTGCGCGCGGAAATGAAAGCTCCCAACGTTCAGAGCCGATTGGGTTTCTTTGCTTTCTAGTTTCCAAAGATTTGTGGAGGAGTTTGGCTCCGGCCTCCCAGCCCCGAATTCATGTTAGCACGCTGGTCCTAAATATTCGGACGTGATGCCCGCGTCCCTCGTTCAGAGCGCTCGCGTCCCGCCCGCAGCGGTGAAGGTCGTGGGGGGAGAGACCGCGTCCCGGGCCCCCCAGCAAGGCCGGGCTGCAGAGGCCTACAGACGTGCCAGGCAGCGCCCAGCGGCGGGGCGAGCCCGGGTCCAGGAGGTGGCAAGCAGGGAGCAGGGGCATTCGGGAGGCGGGGAGCGGGGTGCTTGGGAGGCCGACCCCGCCCGCCCAGAGCCCACGACTGGGGGCGCGCCCCCACCCACCTTCTCGCATCACCTTTCATTTTCTGTTTTTGTGACAAGCAGCTAGATCCGGGCTGATCTCCACTATCTGTTTGAAGAGTATTCAGGACTATTTGCATCATTTTATCGCTAATGTATAATATATGGCTCTAAAGTGAGCCCAAGCACTGTCTTGTTACCGAGCATAAAAAAGTAAGGGCAATAAAGACACATTAGTCCTCTCCAGCACCGCGGCTATAATGCAAGCAGGAAAGGTTGCTGCTTTGAGTTGAGAGGCAACCTTTCTGCCTAAGACAATGGAAGAGTAAAGAAAATGTCAAATCAAGAAAAGCTGGATTTAGAGATGAGGCAGCCCAGAATGACGTGGGTGCCATATTTTGTGAAACTATAATGCTGTTGGCAGCAAAGATCCGTGTTTCTGATTCATCTAGTGCTGCATGGCAAAGCTTTGTCAGTCTGTGCAAGGTATAAATAATTCAGGGTGAGAGATGGCAATTACAGGGCCCTGCACAACCAAAATGAATATTTTATGAGGACTAAAACTGCTCTGGAATGAATCATACACACGGAGTCGCACACACATGGCGAGTGGGCGCACATGCCAGCCCCAAGAAGAGCACGGCCCGGCCCTACCTCCTTCCAGAGCCTCCACCAGGAACCCAGCAGCCGGGAAGAAGCAAGCACGGCCTCCCCCATGCCAGGCCGGATGGCCCGGCCCTCGTGGCTGCAGACGTGCCCCCCACGCTCAGCAAGGAGGCAAGAGACGGCACCCCACAACCTTGGCCGGCAGACCATACAAGTTTGGTCTTTAAGGACGAGTTCTGAATTAGCGCCGTGGCTTTCTTATTGTTTCAACTGTTCGAACAACTCATGAGTGGGAGCGGGGACCTTCTTCCGGCGAGAGCTGATCTGGATTTGGGCACAAGGAGGAAGGACCGTTGTGCTGGTCTCCACGAGAGGGAGGGCGCTGAGGGAGGGGTACATGTGAGCCTCCATGGGCGGCCCACCCGCACGCCCGGCCCGAGTTGCCGTTCTCCTCCGGCTCTTCCTCTGTCTTCTGGACCGAACCTTGTATGGTCTGGGTTGCCGGACTGCAGGGAGGGACCGCAGCTTTTCATGCTTTAGGTCCAAATTCACACATAAAAGTTGCTTTCCTCACTTTGAAAAGCGGTCCCCTACTAATGGGGGTAGGATTATGCCGAAAGAGATTTTTTAAAGGCTGAAAGGATGGTTTCATCTGTTACATTTCCTCCAAAAATGCTCCTGGTGAATGGCTAGAACAAATAACAACATTGTTCACGAGGCTGAGGAGGCCAGTCCCACTGGTGAATGGCCATTGTGTTTGTCCAGCTACTGATACCTGGGCCTTTGTGGGGGAAAGAAGGCCGGGGGCCGTGACATCAACACAGCACAAGCGTCCCTCTGTGCAGACACCCCGAGCGGGTCCCCACCACGGTGGGAACAGAACACCAGATCCCTGAGAGGTGGTTTTCTTTAAATCCAACTCCAATGCATTGTTTATGAAAACAAGGCTATTAGGTATATTAATAATTTGATAAATAGGGATTTGCCCTTAATTATTCATGAAGAACACTTGGCAACAGTAAAATTATATTCGCAGAACAGGTTTATAAACCAGCTAATTATAAATTAAGTATGCAAGAGAAAATTGCTAACCTTGAAATTAAAATATTTTATGATTCTGCAATTACAAAAAAAGGTAGAGAATTATCCAAACCCCAGTGTGAGCAGGGGCCCCACAGACGGCACAGCACGGGCCAGGGGAGTGACAGCAGAGCAGGTGGGCCGGGAAAAGTGCTCCCCCACCCCCACCATGGAACCACAAGCGACAGTGGCTTCGTGGCCAACGGGCAGCACCACTCTGCTTGTCCTGCTCAGGTGCAACTTCACAAGGGCACAACCTCACAAAACCAGCATCCGCTGGACAAAGCAGGTGGGCATCCTTAGAAAGGCTGTGTCTGCTCTCTGGGAAGGACACGGCATGTCACCTCTGCTGCTGTCACGCCCCGGCACGTGGGCAGCCCGGCGTGTTCCCATCGCTGCGCCCAGGGTCCACAAGGAGGCCCCTGAAGGCTCCTCGGCCCCCTCCTCACTTCGCTGTCCTCCTGCTGGAGTGGGGGTCCACAGTGAGCTTGGGGCTCCTGAGGGTCCACACTGTTGCCAGAGGCGGAGGCATGCAGTGCCACTTGTCCCCACTAGAGGGCCTCTGGCCGCGGCGTCCATGGGGCGCTCAGGGATGCCCTTGTGCAATCAGGACACAGCCGCCCGCCTGCCAACAAACTTGGGACAGACCCTTCCTCCCACCGGGGTCGTCTGGTCTTCCTCTCTGGCTCTTCTGCCAGCAGACTTCCTTGTCGAGGGGCTCCATCCACACCCGCCCACCCACGACCTCTGCGGCCCCCCAGAGCTAAAGGGCCAGCAACACCCGTGCGTGAGTTTCACAAAGCCTGCCCTTCCTGGTGTGATTCGCGAGGACACACACAAGTGTGTCGTTCACTCTGCAACAACTAGAGAGCCTCACCCCTCTTTCGGGCACGTGTTAAAAGAACTCAGGAAAGCAACCAGGATGAATTCACTGAAGAATATCCTGTTTAAAAAAACAAAAAAGTAGGCCGTATTCCCTAACTTCTTTTCCCGTGGCTGCGTCGCATGTAACAAAAATGCAAACTATAGAGACCCTGTGACCACGGAGGCCAGCCTCCTGCCCCCCCTACTTGACTACACCATAACTCAGTGCCTGCACGTGTCCCTTCTTCACGCTCCTGAAATCCAAGAGAAAAATGAGCAAAATCCACTTCAATGGTTTTTTCTTTTTTTTCTTTATTTCTTTTTGGTTATGAAGAGTCTTGACTTCCCTGAGAGTAGAGAGCCCCGTGAACTGCTCACGGAACAGAGAAAACAGCACAGTGCACACCTTCCTGCCCCAGCCGCCGCCCTAACACTCCGAGACAGCTGCGGGTCAGGCGGCCAACCAATCGGCAGGTCTCTGGGAACTCAGATAATGAAAATTTTTTCATGTATAAAATCCTTCATCAACATGCTGGTGGCGTCATCCTGTAGTGCAGACGCTGCAACTTAAAATTAATATACAACAGAACCTTTAACGAAATGAGCGTCCCTGGCTGTACGGTACACGTGCCCCTGAGCGGTGGCCAGGAGGGTCACGACCCCAGGCTCGTGCGCAGCTCTAACCCTGTCTCGCTGCCACGACCCGGAGAGCCTCAGAAACAACGGTCGCTGCCCCCCGGGGTCCCCAGGGCCCAGAAGGGACTTCAAAATTTGGAGACAAGGATGCCGCTCCCCCAATGCCAAGAGGTGGGATGCGCCCAAAAGGCAACCACCCAGCCTGGTCTCTGGCCCCAGCGTGAAGCCCCCTTCCACCAATTAGGGTAACTCCATCGGCTGGCAGCTAAAGAATGTTTTTATCATTTGGAATAGTCTATTTACCATTTGATAGGATACATTCCTTCCTGCACCTCTGGGATGCGCCCCAGATGCTACACAACTTCCCCTAACAATATTTAAATTGCTTACAAAGCCTCTCTAAATATTTGCTATGTATTTAGCATGCCTAAGATTTGCCCGTTATCCCAAAGTCTTTTTGTTGTAAATTGCAATTTTACAACTTCATGCTCGTGATATATTTTGACAAAGCTCTGCTGACACCCTCTATTGGCCTCCAAAGGCAAAATAGCTGATACTCCATGAGCCACCAGAGAACTCTCAATTTGTTGTGAGGCCCGCTGCCACTTTGCCATCCTCAATCTGCATGGAAAAAGATTAAACATTCAATTTGTTACTTGATAGGCCACAAGGTTCGCCACTTACCATACAAATGGAAAACATTACTGTCATTCCTCAACTTGCTTGCCTGAGTATTTTATTATTTGTAATATTTACTTCAGGGAAATTATGATTCATGTCATATTTATCTTCATGAAAAATGAGCATCTAAATGGAAATCACCTTTTGAATGTACCAGGATATAGTGTAATACTAATATGCTTCATGAACTATAAAATTTAGTCACAGTATACGGATATATTATAGCATGACTTTAATACTCTCCCATCAAGCAAATTTTCTCTGTGTTAAGCTGATACTCTGAGCCCTGATTCCAGTTGGATAATCATTACACTTACATGATGGTACAAGTCACTGCCTGTGGATTTATGTCCCCCTCAGCTCTTTTGCATTAATCTGCCTCTGAATAAGCTATTCGCACTTCCTCCAGTGCACGCAGGAAATTGAAATAAGGTGCAAATTTGTAGGCCTTAAATCTGAGCAAGCACAGACAGATATTTTTCACCTGATACCATTCATTTGTTTCAAGTAAATACAAAAGACATTTTTTATTCTTTGTCTTTGTCCTGAGGCCGTTCTTCGCGAGAACGACTGTTGTGTTTTCCCCTCCATATTTATTTCCATTTTTGCAGAAGTCAGAGTTCAATGAAGTATCTGCAATCAGCTCTGATTCGGACTCATGGTGACATCTGTACAGACATGGGGGCCCCCGCGAGCTACGTGCCCTCCTTCGTGGCCTGCTGGCGGCAAGCACCACCGCTCAGGGGCCCACAGCGCACTTTCCAGAATCTCCCTCGCATAACCGCAAAGCATCAAAGCTTCAGTGGCTCGCAGAACCTTCCGTGTGGCCCTGGTGAGAGGCATTTCGACTCATGACAGAGGTAGTTCCGAAATAGCTAAAGTGACAGGAAGAGCTTGGCATCTCTCTACCCCCAGTTATCGGGGAAATTTTGAGATTCTTGGCCAAGCCTGTCCCATCTCCAACCTCTTCCTCGAGGGCTAACCTGTAGCCAATCAGGCTGTTATGGGAGATTTATGGGCCCGCCTCTCTCTGCCAACGGCCTGCGTGATGACCCAGGGCTAAGGCACCAGCAGGGGAAGCGCTCATTTCT